>NC_058131.1:561556260-561606214 GCF_016433145.1 Gracilinanus agilis | reverse complement strand
AAGAAAGGAAGGAAGGAAGGAGAAAGGAAGGAAGGAAGAGAGAGAAAGAAAAAAGAAGAAAGAAAGAAGAAGAAAAAATGAAAGAAAAAAGAATAAGGAAATAAGAAGAAAGAATAAAGAAAAAGAAAGAAAGTGTGTGCTAGGAGCTGGGGATATAAAAAGAATGAAAAGATAGTCACTGTCCTCAAGGAACTTACAATACAATAGGGGAGAAAACATGCAAACAAATCTATACAAAAAAAGATTTCTTAAAACACTATTTTCATTCTATCAGTTGTCAAAAACTTTCAAAGATTTCATAATTCCTTCTCTCTTTTCTTTTTAAATCTTGTAGATGCTCTGTTATGACTTTTATCATTGTTACTTCCCAAATGATTCACTCTTCTCCAAAAGAACTTCGTTTATATATTGTCAAACAACAAGACAAAAACAACCTTTTGACCATATCTGAAAATGCATACCTTATATCACACCACTGTCTACCACCTCTTGCCAAGAGGCAGGAGGCTTCCTTCATCATCAAGTCCTCTGAAGTTTTATTTGGTCACTACATTGATCAGTCCCAAGATTTCAATGTTGTTTTCCTTTATGTTATTGTGATCATTGTAGAAATTACTCTCTTTATTCTTCTTGCTTATATCACTTATATAAGTCTTAATCCAAGTCTTCCAGGTTTCTATGAATTTGTTCCTTTCATCATTTTTTATGGTACAATAATATTTCATTCCATGCACATACCTTATCATTCCTTAATTGATAAGCATCCACTTTTCTTACAGTTTTGTGTTATTACTAAAAGTGCTGCTCTAAATATTTTTCTTCTGTCTTCAACCTCCTTGGGGATTCACTACTATGCCTAGTAATGGTATTATTGGGTCAAAGAGTATGTCCACATTAACATAATTCCAAATTATTTTCCTGAATAGTTCTGAGGAAACTAGGTTGTATAACTGATAGAATACTGGCCTGGAATCAGGAAGACTCATCTTCATGAGTACTTATCTGGCCTCAGATACTTCCTAGCTGTGTAACTCTGGGCAAGTCACTTAACCCTGCTTGCCTCAGTTTCCTGTGGAGATTAATTAAATTAATATGCAAAATACTAAATATTATATTTATACATATTTTATTAATAATAAACTAACAAAAGAGTCTAACTAAAAGGTACCAACCAGCTTGCTCACAGGAACAAAAAAAAGTGAGAGGGAGGAGTTACAGCCAACTATATAACAATAATGTGACCACGCAAATGTGGAGGCACAGGAGAGACTAAAGGGAATTTTAGGGAAACTAAGGGACTTATGGGGGATGAAGTCCAAGGTTCAAAATTTCCATTATACAACCCCCCATGATCCTTTGGGAGACCAGTCTCCCCATTGGATGATAAAAACATAATCAACATATAAATTGCAATAATTTGTGGATAAAAGGGGAAAATAAAGAACAAAATCAATGATTGCTACATTAACAAAAAGCCCCTTTGGCATAAACGTATACATTCAAAACAAATGCTTTCAACTCCACCAAGTTCAAATTCACATCCCAAAGTTCAATACTGGATCTTCTTGATGCAGTGTGTGGTTTCTGCAGGCATCTTCATGGTGCCTTCTTCAAACAGATTTGTTGTCTGGATTCTGGGAGGTAGCAAATTTCTTATCCTAAAATTTCCTAAATTCAAATCAAAGTTCACAACAATAACAAAGTCCCCCCTGAGCTGGATAATAACACAGGGATCACTCAGGGATACATGGGTGAGGTATAAGATATATCATTCAATTGCAAAAGAAATCAAAAATAAAAAAAAATCCACATAAAAGAGAAAAAATAACTTGTGGATGAAATAAAAAATTTTGAAGTGTCATATCTAAAAAAATCTAAGTAAAGGAAAAATAAAACTATAACAGATCCTTGAATCAGGTCCCAATTAAAGTGATTTAAGAAATTATGCACTTACCCAATCAGTAGCCAGGACTACAGAAAATTTGCCACATTTATAAAAGACAGAAAAGGGACTAGATTATATGAGCCAGAATGATGGCCAGATTGAGGTGCTTGGATAGAATGTGGTTGAGAGAAAGTCCTGCATCTTAACATATGTTAAGCTCCACAACCTCGAACTTCAAACAAGTTCAAGTCTTCTTGTCTTGGCTCAAAATTACATCCCATTGGGATTGATTGGTCTCTTTGACCTTGTGCTAGATTTGCGCTATGAAGGTTGGCTTTATGCTTCTTTAGCACTGTGCAGTGGCTCTTTTTAAATACTCTTCTGGAATCAAACACAATCATTAAGCAAAGGCCCATAATTATTTAAATGATCAATGGCATTATTCTATAGTTTAAAGCCTTTTGGGTATGCATCACTATTAAAACAAATGTATTTTAAACTTATATTACTGAAAAAAAGATTAATATTGATGTGTTCAAGTTCAAAGATGAGAGAAAAAAGAAACTCAAAACTGTATTGCACATATGAGGTGAAAAAAAAGAATATTTTAAAAATCTAAAATATATAGCTTAGAATCAGCGAAAGGTTTCTCACCCAAAAAATGAGATCCAATTTACTTTTTAAAATTGGCCATGAACTACTATGAAAGCAAATTATTTTTACAGAATTAACAGATTTATAAAAACAATAATATAGTAGATAATGTGCATTCAAGTAAAGTACCAAATTCCCAAAATTCACAATAGCCCAATTATTGACAATAGCAAATAAACCCATTATTATGTAGGATTCACATGTGTTTATAGATAGCCACTTGTTATGTGATGTTTAAAAAAATCTATACTTGTCACAAATTCTAAATGTATAGCAAATCTTTCAAGCAATTGATGATGAAAACCTATCTGGGTCTAAAACATCACCAAATTTTTAGATCCTTCTGTTGGGAAAATAAATTAAAGTAAAAAGTTAAAATATCATGTATGTAGGAGCTCTTTTTGGCTTTCTGCTTTATATATACATATATGTCATATATATGTATATATATATGAAAACCTCTCGTCCATTCAGAAGTTATGTAAAGTCATTTCTAAAGACCCCTTATAAAATTACAATTTAAATTCTTAAGTCATTATATTCTCCAAGTTTGTATAAGTAGCATGTGACCTCAATAGCTAAGATGACAAATCCAGGATACTTAAGACTAAAGGACTTTTTACAACTTAAAAAAATTTTTTTGATAAGATGTTCATGGGCTTTTTACAATGATATGTTGTTCAGTAAAATCATAGGGAAATGGTACAGATAAAGAATCATATAACAGAATAGATATGAATTAGATTAATACAGATAAACTTAAAAATTTTAAACCTTAAAGAAATTAGCAAATACAATAATATAAGCAAGAGACAAGTTACAAGCAATGTAGTAAAAAATCCTTTTTACCAATCCCAATAGGCTTGTTTACTATCATGAGGGAAAAAGCTGAAAATAATTAGCAAGCAATAAACTTTCAGATCTCTTTTTAAGGTTATTTTCCTTCCTCCATATAAATCAACCATTCAGATTTCATTTGTCAGAGCTCTGAATTTCATCATAGTGAGAGAAAATTCTGCACAGAGCATAGTGTACATGACTCTCATAATGGGTATGGGTAAACCAAAAAAGCCAAAGGGGTGTGAGGAGATGAATTTCTCCTCTGAATCTTGAGATTAGTCAAGCTCTCAACTGCAAGGTAATTCAATCAGCACAAAACTCCCCTCGAAAAGAATTAAGCAGATCCAAACTGCACTTTGTAACTTTACAAACTCAAACTGTTGTTTCAGAGTTTCAAGCATACTTTGAAGCAGCATTATTCTCCGCCCCCCCCCCAAAAAAAAACCAACAACAGCACTGAATGGAAGTTTGTTTACAGATTAAATGCAAAAAGGCAAAATCTTGCTGGAGAATAATAGGGTATTTGCATATGAGAGAACTGGCAAAAGGTAGAGACAAAATCCCAAAAATTCCTACTTCAAATCTATTGATTTAGTCTCTCTGCCCTCAAAAGAAAAAAAAGACAGAGAAGTCCCCTTCCTGTGGGAAAAAAAACCCCAAGTTGCAAGTCTCTCTCAGTCAGGAGTCCAGGATAAGTTTAAGACTTCGGCTTAAAAAATGGCTAGTGCAGGCTGAAAAGCCCACTGTGGGGTGGGGGAAGGGATTGGAGTTCTCACCAGTCCATTGTAAAAAAGCAGTTCGGATTGACTAGGATTGGCAGGCTGCAGGCTGGGTGGGGAACAGAATGTTGGCTCAAGCAGATGGGTGTGAAAAGGCAGCAGCAGCGAAAGCAGGAGGGCTGGCAGATGGAGTCTGCAGTGCCTGAGATGGGACAAAAGTAGGTGGGCTGAGTGGCCAGCAAAGAAAAAAACCATGGGAGCATAGGGTAAGAAAGGGAAACCCCAGCTCTCAGGTCTCAGGTAAACTTACTAACTATACTGAAAATCTATTTAAAAAAATATTTGAGAATTCTATCCCATCATGCTTAGGCAAAATGTGGAGATTAAGATTAATATGCAAAATACTAAATATATTTATACATATTTTGTTAATAATAAACTAACAAAAGAGACTAAAAGGTACTAATCAGCTTGCTCCCAGGGGAAAAAAAAAGCAAGAGGGAGGAATTACAGCCAACTATATAACAATAACATGACCACACAAACATGGATGCACAGGAGAGATTAAAGGGTATTTTGGGAAAATTAAGAGACTTATGGGGGATGGAGTCCAAGGTTCAAATTTTCCATTTATACTTTCCTCATCTATAAAATAAGCTAGAGAAAGAAATGACAAACCACTCTAGCATCTATGACAAGAAATGTCATAGTTCAAATGGGAACTCATACTAAGATGGACATATTCTTTGACTCAACAATACCACTACTTGGCATAGTAGTAGATCTAAGGAAGTTGAAGACAGAAGGAAAACGTTTATGTCAGCACTTTTAGTAATAGAAAAAAAATTTATCTTCTGAGCCACATTGATGTCCTATAGCTAGTTAGTATTTGAAGTCATAGTTGAACTCAGGTCCTTCTGATGCCAGACATAGCACTCTATCCACTGAGCCATCTTGTTGTCTCTGCTTACATTTCTACATCTAATGCCCGGTATATAGCAAGTACTCAAAAAATGCTTATTGAATTAAATTGAAAACTACTAGGCAAAGGGCTTTCCCTTTCAAAGGCTTTTTTATTGGTTATCATACACTTACCTCTTCAGGCTAAGATTTACCATACTTAGAGCCTAGACAAAGAGTTTATTCTTTCATGATTTAATTGGGAAAAGAGCAAGAGGAGGAATAGGAATAGAAAGGTTCTTAGTGACTGAATATATTACACTATAGAAATATCATCTCTGCCTGACCTCAGATCTAATATCCTTCTGGTACTCTATAGGTGGGGCATTCTCTTTCAATGGCTCCCACCCCACATCTACAGGGCTTTCTATGTTGCCCTGATTGTTCATTATTTTTCCCCTATTAGACACAAGGGAAATTATACAAATGAATCAAAATTAAAAAATAATCATGAATTATATTATTCTTAGATTTACAAAACCTGTTACTGGCTAGATATGTTATAATGAATTCTAGACATGAAAAAAAAAAGCTTCTTCCTTCCTTTCCAGTCTTCTTACATCTTACTCCCAAACATATGCCCTTGGATCAAATGGACCTGGCTATTCCACAAAGAAGACACTACATCTCTCAGCTCCCTTTGTCCAGGCATTTCCTCTGGATGTCCCTCCCATGCCTGCTTCAATTACTGACTTCCCTGACTTCCTTTAAGTCCCAACTAAAATCCCAACTTCTACTAGAAGCCTTCCCCAATCCCTCTTAATTCCAATGCTTTTCCTCTTTTAATTATTTCCTATTTATTCTGAATATAGCTTGCACATATTTGTTTGCATTTTGTCTCCTCCAGTGGATTGTAAACTCCTTGGGGGCAGGGATTGTCTTTTCCTTATTTTTGTATCCTCAGCACTTAGTACCCTGCCTGACCCATTGTAGGTGCTTAATAAATATTTATTGAATGAATAAATTAATGAAATAGGTCATTATCCTGCAAGGCATAACAGTTTGCTACTTAAATTTCCATTGATGTTGCAATTCTTTGTTTCTTATTAAAAAAAACAACAATTTACCTTTTATCTTAGAATTGATACTGAGTATTGATTCCAAGGCAGAAGAGTGGTAAGGGCTAGGCAATGGGGATTAAATGACTTGTTCAGGGATACATAGCTAAGAAGTGTCTGAGGCAAATTTGAACTCAGGATCTCTATCCTGGCTTTATCTCTATCCATTGGGCCACCTAGCTGCCCTGTGTGTTTGGCCATTTTTGAAAAGAACCGCTAGTGAAGAGTTATACAGTCTCCTAATTTCTCATTCCAAGGTTTCTTTCTGCTCTACATCTCTGGCCATTCATTAGTAAATAAAAATTTTTATGAAATTAAAAATCCAATAAACTCTATTCTGGTTGAATTGAAGAGACATAGATATTGCAGTCCCTGGTGTATACTTCCTTTGGTGCCCTTTATAATTTGGGCTTATTGATTTTACAATTCAAAGAGAAAGCTGTTTATCTAAGCATTTATCCAGGGAGGATTTACTTAAGAGAATAAATGTTGACCAAAGCAAATAAAGTCTCTGTTTCAAGTGGACCGCTTAGGATTTTGTATTTGACTTTTTTTGTTGTTTGTTTATTCCAAAATAACTTCAAAGAAAGACTGATTTTTGCCACAATCCAAAACAAAATGGAAAGGCAAATGTCAAAACATGTACAAAGAAAAGTTTATACAGGGTTTATTCCACCATCTTGAAACAAAATGGAAGCCAATACAAGTTTCCAAGTTTTCATATCTTTCTAGTATTTAAACAAAATTCAATGAAATTGGGTATATGGGAGGGAACATGCATTTATTTAGAACCTGTTCTATGCCAGGAACTTTAGAAATTTTATCACATTTGATCCTCACAACAACCCTGATTGAGGAGTGCTATTATTATCCACATTTTACAGTTGAGGAAACTGAGTCAGAAATTAAATGACTCGCCCAGAATCCCATAGCAATAAATATCTGAGGATAAAAAATAGTCTTCCTGATTCCAGGCCCAGAACTCTATCCACTGTGCCTCCAGGCTACCCCATGTAAGGACTGACATAAAGCAGGAGTCTCTATAAGGATTAATAATCAGTCTCCCATCTTAAAACAAACTGGACAAGTTGCCTGATACTTTGACATTAAGTAATTTCCCCTTTAATATCATTAGTTGATTGGATTGCAAAACGGGTGAAATGATGAATGAACAACTCTTTTAGATCATTTTAGAGGAATGAATGCCTCATCATTCTCTCCCTATATACCAGTTCATAAGACCATAGAATTCTAGAGTTGGATGAATCTGTAGAAAGAATTGAACCCTCTTCATTTTATAGTTGAGAAAGCTGAGGCCCAAAGAGGTTGAGCTATTTGCCTGAGGACACAGTTTGCAAAAGAGCAGACTATAATTTAGGCTTTCTGACTCCCACTTCAATGTTTATTCTACTTACTATACAATGCTTCCACTTTGTACTACTACCATAAATTTTACCTAGGAACTGTGATGAAATCCTTTAATTTATATGTGATTATAATCAGTAAGGTCTTAGGCCATGGAATTCAGTTCATTTAATTAAATATTTTTAAGCCTCTGTCCTTTGTATACAGATAAACATAATTGGAGAAGGAAGAGAAGATTAACAAATAGGGGGTGATAGAGGCGTTAGTGTAGAATAAACTTCAGAGGTCCATAATTAAAATGAATGCATATCCATTATTTTATGAGACAGTCTTAAGTCCCATCTTTTTGTGAGTTTCACCAGAGTCTAGGCTATTCCATTTTTTTTTGTCTTCAATTAGGACTTCTGGCTCCTCACAGGAGGCCATTAATTTTAAGACAAGAAGTTTTACTCCATCTCAGAAGAGCAGGGAACTATATAAATTTCACAAGAGACTGGAAAGAACCAAATTTGCTTTGAATATCATGGTAGGATTCTAACATAATAATATTGAATGTCTCTTTCAGTTGACCCTGAATGTAGAAATAGCCCCAGAAAATTGGGACCTAAAAGGTGTGATGACCATCCAGACCCAACATATTGGTTCTTCAATCCCTACTTTAAGAGAGTAAATTTAATAGACCCAGAAATCAGATGACCTAAACTAGGGCAAAGGTAACTTCTTACCTTTCAGCTGTGCATCAGTGCCAGAAGTAATTTCTCTTAAGCCTACATTCCCTCATTCTCTTCCCTTATGTGATGTCATAGTATGTTTGTCTATTGCCTATCTATAAGAGAAAATCCAACTAGATACTCACAGTTTGTGATTCATCTGATATCTTTCTTCTATTGCCAGGACACCCAGACTTCAGTCTCTTCACTTACTTCCCCATAGCACAATTTTTCTCATCCTCCATACTTTTCCTCCTTCAGTTGCCCCTGTCTGGAGGGAGGCAACATGGTAAGACTCAGGTTTGAAAGTTGCATCTAACACATGCTTACCTGTGTAGGATAAAGATTTAGAACTGTGAGGGATCTTAGAGGTCATTAAGTCCAACCTCTCATTTGACAAATAGGGAAACTGAGATCTGGAGAGATTAAGTGACTTGCCTAAGGCCACAGAGGTAATAAGAGACAGAATTTGAACCTACATCTCCATGATTTCTGGTCTAATTCTTTATCTACTACATTAAGTTGCCTCTATCTAATTGTGAAGTTTAATGATATGAATGCTCTTTGATAATCTCAAAGTATTATATAAAATACTTTTATCATGATTGTCCTTCCTCTATGCCTTGTCCAAATTCTTACTCCTTTCAAGGACTTAGTCAAGACCTACTTCTCTATAAGGTTTTTCATGAGTATGCCCAACCCACAATACTTCCTTCTTCTCTAGATTCCAATAGCATTTCGTCAATGCTATGTTCTGATGTATTATTGCTTCATACCCTTCTCTAGCTATTTGGTTTACACATCATGTCTCTTTAGTGGAAGTCTAAGAACAGAGAACTCCTTTGTGTCTGCTACAACAATTATCATAGGTGTAAAATAAAGAAGTGGTGATTGTGCCTTCCATTTTTCACCCCAACTTCACTGATAACATCCTTGATCTTGTCACTTTTTATTTTCCCCTACATCTATTAATCTGAAATATGGCGACCTGTGGAGATTAAAATTAATATTCAATGACTAAATATTATATTTTACAAAGTTTCATTAATAATGAACTAACAAAAAAAACTAACTAAAAGGGTACTTACAAGCCTACTCACCAGAGCAAAAGAGAAAGAGGCATGAGTTACCATAAACCAATAAGGTCACCATGCAAACGTGGAGGCACAGGAGAGATTAAAGGGAATTTTGGGAAATACTAAGGGACTTATGGGGGATGCAGTCCAAAGTTCAAAATCTCCATTTATAAAGACCATATCTATTTTTTTTCCCTAAAGAAGATGGATTTGAGAGGAGGGCTTTTTAAAAGGCAAGAGGTTATCCTCCCATATTTTTGTTTCTTTCCCCATACATTTTCAAAACTGACTTGTAATTTATAAAGCTATTCCCCCCTCTTAAAATTGACAGAAATGTGCATATGGCAGGGGGAGAAGAGGAGAAGAGAAAGATCAGGAGGGAGGAAGATTACATTACCCAAGAAATAAATGTTTGAGGAGTAGCTTAAGGGACTTTGTGATGGGATAATTGAGGGTAGGTTATATTTTGCCTGCTCCCTTAGATAACTAAACCTTTATCTGATATTAAACATAATAAACATTTAATAAATGCATGTGAACTGGTTATATAAGTACTCCATAAACACTATTGGCAATGACCCTCTTCATACTTAAGTTGGCTGGTCTTTGGAAAAGAGACATTCTGGCATGGATTTGATACTTAAGGTCTTTTCAGCATGTTAGATCCTGCCAAGGCTTGTACTGTGTAAACATAACCTTACAAAATCCAATGTCACCTCCACAGTATAAGAAGAAATCTTTGGTATCTGAAAGAGGAGAGCATAGGAAACAAAAGAGCAAGGGTGTCAAACACACAGCAGGGGAGCTGATGGCAACACTCCTGAATGCTGCTGATCCAGATTAAAATATAATTGGGACATTTTTACTTATTTATTTTTCTGGGTTGTACTTGTATTATCGTGAAAACTTACTTCCATATTGGTCATCGTAAACAGTATGGGAAAAATTAGGTTTCTATCAACATCTCATACCCTATACCAAGATAAATTCAAAATAGTTAAATGACTTAAATATAAAGAGGGAAATTATAAGTAAATTAGCTGAACATAGAATAGTATACCTGTTAGATCTATGGGAAAGGAAAGAATTTAAAACCAAGCAAGAGACAGAGAACATTATGAGATGTAAAACAAATAATTTTGATTATGTTAAATTAAAAAGGTTTTGTACAATCAAAACCAATACAACCACAATTAGAAGGGAAGCAACAAACTAAAGATCTAATTTCTCAAATTTATAAGGAACTAAGTGAAATGTAAAAGAAATCAAGCCATTCCCCAATTGACAAATGGTCAAGAGACATGAATAGGCAGTTTTCAAATGAAGAAATCAAATAACAATAAACACATGAAAAAGTGTTTTAAATCCCTCCTGATTAGAGAAATGCAAATCAAAACAACCCTGAGATACCACCTTACACCTAGCAAATTGGCTAATATGACAGTAAAGGAAAATAATAGATGTTAGAGGGGATATGGCAAAATTGGGACACTAATGCATTGCTGGTGGAGTTATAAATTGATCCAATCATTGTCAAAGGCAATTTGGAATTATGCCTAACGGGCTTTAAAAAAAATGCATGCCCTTTGATACAGCAAATACCACTACTAGGTTTGTACTCCAAAGAGATAATAAAAAATGGTTGTACAAAAATATTCATAGCTGTGTTCTTTGTGGTGGCAAAAAACTTGGAAATGAGGGGGTGTCCCTCTATTGGGGAATGGTTGAACAAATTGTGGTATATGATGATGATAAAATACTATTGTGTCATAAGGAATGATGAACTGATTGATTTCTATATGAACTGGAAAGACCCACAAGAACTTATGCAGAGTGAAATGAGCAGAACCAAGCAAACATTGTACAGGGAAACTGAAGCACTCTGGAATGATCAAATGTAATCAATCAACTTGCTACTGGTAGCAGTGCAATTATAGGACAATTCTGAGGGATTTATGAGAAAGAATGCTATCCACATTGAGAGAAAGAACTGTGGGAGTAGAAACGCAGAAGATAAACATGATTTCTCACTTGTTTATAGGTGTATATGATTTGCAGTTTTGGTTTTAAAAGATTACTCTATCACAAAAATGAATAATATGGAAATAGGTTTTTGATGACACATGTATACCCAGTGGAATTGCTTGTCAGCTCCAGGAAGTGGGAGGAAAGAGGGGAGGGAGAGAAAATGAATCATGTAACCATAGAAAAAATATTAAAATAAAAAAATAACATGTTGGTCATTGTAAGAGAATATTCCCATACAAACAAACCCCCCAAATAAAAACACAAATAAACTAAAGTGAAAAATTGTATACTTTGTTCTGCATTCTGACTCCCAACAGTTCTCTCTCTGGAGGCAAATGGCATTCTTTGTCATAAGTCCCTCTAAATTGTCCTGGATCATTGTAATGGGAGTAGCTAAGTCTTTCATAGTTGCTGTGTTTTCCTGGTTCTGCTTATTTCACTCTGCATCAGTTCATGTAGGTCTTTCCAGCTTTTTCTGAAATTATCCTGCTTAGCATATCTTATAGCACAATAGTATTCCATCACAATCATATACCATAACTAGTTCAGCCATTTCCCAATTGATGAATATCCCTTCAATGTCCAATTCTTTGCCTCCACAAAAGGGGTTGCTATAAATATTTTTGTATAAGTATGTCCTGCCCCTCTTTTTTTATCTCTTTAAACCAAGTTCCTAGCTGTCTCTCTATAAACAATATTTTAAATATATACATATACATATGATATATAGTGATCCCTCACCTATCACAGAAATTACATTCCAGAGACCCCTGTGATAGGTGAAAATTCACAAAGTAGTGGCAAGTTATATTATTTTATTATTTATATATTTTAAGGCTTTATAAGCCCCACTCTCCTATAAACCTTTTCCACACTCTCATTAACCTACAATCATTGAGTCAATCAGTGCCCCGGATACAGAACACAGTGCTGTGGTTGGTTGCCTTTCATTCCATCAGCCAATAGTATGCCACAATAAGTGTAACTGTGATAGAATTAGATATATAATTTTAAACCTGATACACAGTGAAGCCATGATAAGTAAACCACAATATAGTGAGGTACATTGTAGTTTACAAATATGTTGAGGACATCTTTGATGAAACTATAATAAAATAATCAAGCTTTAACAAATAATACTCTCTGGCAGACATCGTTACATAATTAATCAAAATGTGTAAGGAATACAAGATGCAACTGTGCTTATTATGTGTTAAATCTAAAAAAAACCACTTGATTTAGTAGAGCAAAGTAGAACCTTAAAGACTCTCATGTAACAAGGCATCTTCCACAGATATGCTGAGTTTTTTTGTGAATTTCCTTAACAGACACAACCAAACAAATGATTTTACTTGGTAACACTCTTAAGAATAATATAAATAAGGCTTACGAAGGGATATGGATGATCAGTAAAGCTGGTTGGCATGGTCATAGACTATAACCAATTCAGAGTTCTCTAATAGAGGAAAGCTTGGTGTTTCACTGGATAGAGAGCCTGGAGACAGGAGCTCTTGATCTGAGCTCAGATACTTCAAGGCTGTGTGACCCTGGTTAAGTCACTTAATACCAATTGCCTAATCTTTACTGCTCTTCTGCCTAGGAACCAATATTCAATATAGATTCTATAAAAGCTAGGGGTTTGACACCAAAACAAAACAAACAAACAAACAAACAAAAAGAAATAAGGGGACAGAGTTAGAAAGTATAGATTATTAACTAAGATGTTGCCTAGGAAACCAGTTATAGACATTCTATGACAATAAGGGGCAGCTTATGCAAAGGCAGAATGTGGGAGATAGAATGTTGTTCATGGTAAATAGATAATAGGTCAGTTTGACTTGGAATAAGAGAATATAAATCAAAAGAATATAAGTTTATGAAGATGAATGAGTTGGAGTGGGGATAGTAGGATGGCAGTGGGCAACATAGCACTGTAAAAGCTTTTGACACTTCACTGAAGCTTCCTAACATGTTGTATTTAGTTGATCACTGTTTAACAAAGTCATCATACCTTAATTTTTTATGGATTTAAAAAGATTTTTTTGAAGGTCACAGTAAAAATAAATTGTAATAAAGTAAAAGAATTAAGAGTTTAGAATCAAGCTTATAGAGACAGAGCAAAGATGGCGGCATAGAAGTAGGAGCCTTCTGAATCACCTTCCAGCCAATCATTACAAAGTTTCTCCAAAGGACAGAAATAAAAATTGGGTGAATAAGGGGGCTTTCCCACTAGAAAGGTAGCCTCAAAGGTAGGCAGTGTTTGGGAATTCCCATGCTATAAGGGGGCAAAGATACACTGATCAAAGCACAAGCTGATCACCCCTCCTCTACAGCATCTACTGCACCAGTCAGAGTGAGGACTGGGACAATCTCTAAATTCTTGAGGGCTGGCTGAGAGCACCACAGGCTTAACCCTGAGGGTGGTGCAAGACCTTGGCAGCGAAACTTGAGACCCGAGGCTGAGGAGTGTAGAACTTGGGCAGCAGAGTGCAGAGCTTAGAAGTGAGGCTGGCTGCAACTGAAGCAACAAGGGCTGAAAAGATAGCCTCAGGCAAAACTCCTTAAAGCATGCTACACAAAAAACACCACAAATTTACCTGCCCTCATTCAGGTTTCTGACTGGGAAGGGAAGATACTACCAAGGCAAAGCCCTGCAAGACTAGAAGCTAAGAAAGCAATCAACATGCAGGAACCTCAATCCACTATTGGCAAAAGAAATAAGCAGAAGCAACAACAGAAAGTGAATAGCAAGTAAGCACATCCAAACTTTCAAAAAAAAATGGAAATTGTTCATAAGCTCTCAAAAAACTCAAACTGGAGTTCAAGAACCAAATAAGAAAAAAAAAAGGGAAGAAAAGTGAGGGAAAAAAATGAAAGTAATACAAAAAAGGAAATAACAGCTTAAAAGGCAAAATTGTCCATATGGAAAAAAGGCACAGTAATCAAATGAAGTAATAAGCAAATTGGAGACCAGAAGTGACCTGCTAGAAGTCATGAAAAGCAGGATAGACTAAACCAAAAAGGGAAATCAAAAGATCATAGCTGAAAATCAGTCTTTAAAGACTAGAATTGGGCAAGTAGAAGCTAATGATCTCATGAGACAGCAAGAATTAATAAAGCAAAATCAAAAGGATAAAAAATAGAAGGAAACATGAACTATTTCATTGAAAAGACATCTAGCCTAGAAAACAGATCCAGGAGAGACAATTTGAGAACTATTGGTCTACTGGAAAGCTTGGAACAAAATAAAAGCCTTGACATCATATGACAAGAAATTATCCAAAAAAACTGTCCTGATGTTCTTGAACAAAGAGGGCAAAATAAACATTGAAATAATCCATAGATCACTCCCTATATTAAATCTCCAAAAGGCAATGTTAAGCTAAATTCAAGAGCTTCTATGCCAAGGAGAAAATATTGCAAGCAGCCAGAAAGAAGTGATTCAGATATCAAGGAGCCCTAGTCAGGTTACACAGAATCTGGCAGGCTCCACACTAAAGGACTTCAAAGCTTGGAATGTGATATTCAGGAAGACAAGAGAACAATTGAGAATCATCTGCCCATCAAAACTATGTACTTTCAGGTGAAAGTATGGGCATTTAACAAAATAGAAGATTTCCAAACATTTCTAAAGACCAGAACTAGATGGAAAATTTGATGTCCAAATACAAAATTCAAGAGAACCACAAAAAAGGTAAACAAGAAAGAGGGAAAAACAATTTTAAAGGCTTCAGTAAGATCAAATTGATTGTATTCCTATATGGAAAAATGATATTTATAACTCTTAAAAATTGTTTACATTATCATAGTAGATAGTAGTATTCATAGGGAGAGGTTGTAGTATTAAGTTGTTTAAGATGATATGTAAAAAAATGGGGGGGAGACAAAAAAAGAGGATGGTACTAAGAGAAACTAGAAGGAAGAAGAAAAATAAGATAAATTATACCACTTAAAGAGGTTGCAAGGGGGTGGAAGGAAGAATACTATGATAAGAAGGGGAGGAAGAAAGTGGTAATAGGTAATACTTAAACCTTATTTTCAATGGAATCAATTCTGAGACAGAAGAGTAGCCAAATATATTGGATTATAGAATTCTATCTTACCCAAAGGGAAGCTGAGAGGGAATATCAAAGTGGGGGAGTAGGAGAGAGTAGTATTAAAAGGGAGGGAAAAGTTGGGGGTGTGTGATTAATAGACCTTAAAGATAAATAAAAGGGGAATAAGATCAGAAGGTGTGGTAAGGAAAGTAAAATAAGGGTGGGGAAAAGGGGAACTGATTAAAAGCAAAGCACTGGTATAGAAGAAAATAGTGAAAGAAGAAAGGGCAGAACTAAGAGAAGAAACCAAAATGATGGGGAATACACAAGTGGTAATCATAACTCTGAAAGAGAATACAATAAACTCACCCATAAAACAGAAGCAGATAGCAGAGTGGATTAAAACCAAAATCCTACCATAAGTTGTCTACAAGAAACAAACATGAGGCAGGTAGACACATAGGGAAAAGGTAAGAAGCTGGAGCAGAATATATTGGGCATCAACTGAGAAAAAGAAGGCAGGAGTCACAATCATGATATCTGACAAAAACAAAGTAAAAATAGATCTGATCAAAAGAGATAGGGAAGGTAATTATATCCTGATAAAAGGCAGGATAAAAAATGAAGAAATATCATTGCTGAACATGTATGCACCAAATGCTATAGCATTGCTTGAACACATGGTTCAATGGGGATATAATTGGGGATATAGACTCTAAGCAATTATCCTAGTGCAATTATCAATAATATGGAAATAGGTCTTGATCAATGATACATGTAAAACCCAGTAGGATTACGTGTTGGCTACAGGGGGTTAGGATTAGAGGGGAGGGAAAGAACATGAATCATGTAACCATGGAAAAATCTTCTAAATAAATTAATTAAATAAAAATTTTCAATTAGGAAAAAAATCTAATGGTATAGCATCCATATTTTTAAAGGAGAAACTATTGGAGCTTAAGGAGGAAATAGATAGTAAAACTATATTAGTAGGAGACCTCAACCTTCCTCTATTAAATGTCGATATATCAAACTAAAAAATAAATTAGAAAGAAGTAAGAGATGTGAATGAAATCTTGGAAAAATTAGAATTAATAGACATATGGTACATTCACAAAGACTGACCATTTTCTAGGGCATAAAAACATTGCAAACAAATACAGAATAGCAGAAATAATGAATGCAACTTTTTTCAGATCATAATGCAATAAAAATTATAATTAGTAAGGGTACATGGAGAGGCAAATAAAAAATTAATTGGAAACTAAATAATCTGATTCTCCAAAACTTGTTGGTTAAAGAACAAATCATAGAAAAAGTGATTTCATTGAAGAAAATGACTATGAGGAAACAACATATCAAAATTTTGGGGATACTGCAAAAGCAGTAGTCAGGAGAAAATTTATATCCCTAAGTGCCCATATTAACAAAAAAGAGAAAGAGGAGATTAACAAATTGGGCATGCAACTAAAAAAACTAGAAAAAGAACAAATTAAAAACCCTCATATAAAGACCAAATTGGAAATCCTAAAAATCAAAGGAGAAATTAATAAAATTGAAAGTAAAAGAATTATTGAACTAATAAATAAGACTAGCAGCTGGTATTTAAAAAACCAAATAAGATACATAAAGTATTGATTAATATAATTAAGAAAAGAAAGAAGAGAATCAAATTAACAGTATCATGAATGAAAAGGATAACCTCACTTCTAAGGAAGAAGAAATTAAGGTAATTATTAAGAACTATTTTGCCCAATTATACAGCATTAAATATGGCAATCTAGGTGAAATGGATGAATATCTACAAAAATATAAATTGCCTATATTAATAGAAGAGGAAATAGAATACTTAAATAATCCTGTATCAGAAAAAGAAATTGAACAAGCCATCAAAGAACTTCCTAAGAAAAAAACCACCAGGGCCAGATGAATTCACAAATGAATTCTATCAAGAATTTAAAGATCAATTAAAACCAATATTCTATAAACTATTTTACAAAATATGCAAAGAAGGAGTCTTACCAAATTCTTTTTATGATACAAATATAGTACCAATTCCCAAGCCAGGAGGACCAAAAATAGAGAAGGAAAACCATAGATCAATATCCTTAATGAACAAAGATACAAAAATATTAACTAAAATACTAGCTAAAATGCTACAACAAGTTATCACAAGGATTATTCACTATGACTAGGTCGGATTTATATGAGGAATGCAAGGATGGTTTAATATTAGGAAAACTATCCATATAATTGACCATATCAACCAATCAAACTAATAGAAATCATATGATTATCTCAATAGATGCTGAAAAAGCCTTTGACAAAATACAATACCCATTCCTATTGAAAACACTAGAAAGTATAAGAACAGAAGGGCCTTTCCTCAAAATAATAAACAGCATTTATTTAAAACCATCAAGAGAATTCTGGGAAGATGGTGGCTTAGACAGAGCAAATCTTAAAACCTCTGCACCCTTTCCACACCAAAATAGAAAATAAAGTACTTTAAGAAGAAAGAGGACCAAAACTAACAACAGGACAAAGCAGGGGGATCCTACTGCTGGATAGCTCAAGAGGTAAACCAAGAGAAAGGCTTGAATTCTTGAACAGTTGGGTATGAGGGTATAGAAGGAGAATCTCAGGACCTCTCACCCATGGGCTGTGCGGAGCCTCCAGTGACCCCTGAAATCTCTGGGTGGTCAGGCATACCTGCCCAGAGATAGGACCTTGCTAGAACCGTATTTGGGGAGTTGAACACAGACACTGGAGAGGTGGCTAGAGGAGAAAGGCAGAGAAACAGCAAAAATGCTCAGAAGATAGAGGCTTAAATGGAGCAAAACTTCAGACCTACGGCCTTTACCACACCGAGATAGAGAACAAAGGGCTTCAAGAAGAAAGAAAACCAAGTCTAGCAGCAGGACAGACCAGAGGTACCCTACTGCTGGACAGCTCAACAAAAACACTCTATCTTGTTCCTCCAATTTCTTTTTCTTCTCTTGAGGTTCTAGTCTCAGGGCATATTAAGCAACAAAGACTAATCCAGTCTAATCCCTATCAATTAGACAAACAAGAAGTCTTCAGAGGGCAGGGAAACTCCAAGACCCCTCCTCCATAGACTACAGAGAACATAACTACAAACCTCCTTTGCCAGCTAGGGGAAGATCTTTAATCAAACCTCACTAAATCCATCTGATTAAACTAGCAGAACAGAGAAGGAAAAATATGAGTAAACAACAGAAAAAGAGAAAAGAAATTACAATTGACAACTTCTTTCCAGAAAGTGAAAAAAGATCAAATAAAATAGAAGACGAGGAGGAAGCTCCAGTGAATTGGACACGGGCTTTGGAAGATCTCAAAATTCAATGAACTCAAGAAATTCAGGAACTCAAAAAGCAATCAAGAGAGGCTGAAGACAATTTGAAAAAGGAAATACATGAACTAAAACAAGAAAATAAAGTCCTAAAAAGCTAAAATTGACCAGCTGGAAAACAAAGGAAAGAAGGCAAAAGATGATCTACAAAGAAAATCAGACCAGGAGAAGGATGACCAAAAAGCCAGGGATGAAATTCAGTCTTTAAAAAATAGAACTCAACAACTAGAAGCAAATGACTTCATAAGGCAGCAAGAGTATATAAAACAAAATTTTTAAAAATGAAAAATTTGGGGGACAGCTGGGTAATTCAGTGGATTGAGAGCCAGGCCTAGAGACGGGAGGTCCTAGGTTCAAATCTGGCCTCAAACACTTCCCAGCTGTGTGACCCTGGGCAATCACTTGACCCCCATTGCCTACCCTTACCACTCTTCTGCCTTGGAGCCAATACACAGTATTGACTCCAAGATGAAAGGTTAGGGTTTAAAAAAATGAAAAATTTGAGGAGAATATGAAATACCTCATTGATACAACCAAAGATCTGGAGAATAGATCTCAAAGAGACAATTTAAGAATCATTGGTTTACCGGAAAATTATGACAAAGAAAAAGTTTTGATATCATCCTATAGAAAATTATCCAAGAAAACTGCCCTGACAATCTTGAACAAGAAGGAAAAGTGGAAATTGAAAGAATCCACAGATCACCTCCTACATTTAATCCACAACTGACAACGTCCAGGAATATTATAGCCAATTAAAAAACTACCAGACCAAGGAAAATATATTATAAGCTACTAAGAAGTCATTCAGATACCAGGGAACAGCAGTTAGAATAACACAGGATCAGACTGCATCTACATTGAAGGACTGGAAGGCATGGAATACAATGTTCTGGAAAGCAAGAGAACTGGGTCTACAACCAAGAATCAACTATACAGCAAAACTGACTATAGTTTTGCAGAGGAAAGTATGGTCATTCAATAAAATTGAAGACTCCCAAGCATTCATAAAGAAAAAACCAGACTTAAACACAGTCTGCTGCCCAAACACAGAACTCAAGAGAATCACCATAAGGTAATTAAGAGAGTGGAGGAAAAAGAAATCTTTTCTTTAAGGGACCCAATAAGTTCAATTGATTTGTATAGATTCAATGATTTGTAGAATAAAAGAAGATATTGGTAAATATTAAAAACTGTTATCAACAAGGTAACTAGAAGAAGTTTACTTAGAGGGAACAGTGATAAACTGTATAGGATGAAATGTCAAGATATTTATATATATATATATATGTGTGTGTGTGTGTGTGTGTGTGTGTGTGTGTGTGTATAAATATATATAAAACTAGAGGGGAAAAAGAGATAATATTAAGAAAAATGGGGAAACAGACAAAATGGAATAAATTTATATTCCATAAAGAAGTGTGTGGGGTAAGCAGGGGAGAAGATCAATACACTGGAAGGGTAAAGAGGTTGGAGAGAGGAAATACTTAAGTGCATTGAAATTAACTTAAAGAGGCTAGAATAATTAGATCCATTGGGGCAGAGAATTGATTTGCGCTCTATAGAGAAGTAGAAGGGTAACAAAAGGACTGGTGGGGAGGGAAGCAACACTAGGGAGAGAGAGGGTGGGGGGAGTAGCTTAAAAATACCCTAACGAAGAATAAGAGTGGAATAAGAAGGGAGAGGGAAGAAAGGGAAGTACAATAAGGGAGGGGATCAAGGGAACTGATTAAAAACAAAACACAGGTATAGAAGGAAATAGTGAAAGAAGAAAGGGTGGGACAAGAAGAGAGAATCAAAATGTCTGGGAATATACAGTTGATAATTATAACTCTGAATGTGAATGAGATGAACTTGCCCATAAAATGGAAGCAAATAGCAGAGTGGATTAGAAACCAAAATCCTACCATATGTTGTCTACAAGAAACACACAAGAGACAGGCAGACATACATAGAGTGAAAATGAAAGGCTAGAGCAAAATCTGTTGGGATTTAGCTGAGAAAAAGAAGGCAGAAATTGCAATCATGATTTCTGACAGAGCCAAAGTAAAAAATAGATCTGTTTAAAAGAGATAGGGAAGGTAATTACATCCTAATAAAAGGCAATATAAATAATGAAGAAATATCAGTACTCAACATGTATGCACCAAATGGTATAGCATCCAAATTTATAAAGGAGAAGCTAGTGGAGCTCAAGGATGAAATAGATAGCAAAACTATACTAGTGGGTGACCTCATCCTTCCCCTATCAGGTCTAGATAAATCAAACCAAAAAATAAATAAGAAAGAGGTAAGAGATTTATGGGAAAGGAAGGAATTTTAGACAAATTAGGAGATAGAGAACACTACAAAATGTAAAATTAATAATTTTGATTATATTAAAGTTAAAAGTTTTTGTAGAAACGAAACCAATGCAACCAAAATTAGAAGGGAAGCAACAAATTGGGATAAAATGTTTATAACAATAACTTCTGACAAAGGTATCATTTCTCAGATTTATAAGGAGCTAAATCAATGGTATAAAAAAATCAAGCCATTCCCCAACTGACAAATAGTCAAGGGACATGAATAGGCAGTTTTCAGATAAAGAAATCAAAGCTATCAATAAGCACTTGGAAAAATGTTCTAAATCTCTCATAATTAGAGAAATGCAAATCAAAACAACTCTGAGGTACCACCTCACACCTAGCAGATTGGCCAATATGACAGTAAAGGAAAATAATAAATGTTGGAGGGGATATGGCAAAATTGGGACATTAATGCATTGCTGGTGGAGTTATGAATTAATCCAGCCATTTGGCAAGGCAATTTCGAATTATGCCCCAAAGGGCTTTAAGAGACTGCAGACCCTTTGATCCATCAATACTACTGCTGGGTTTGTACCCCAAAGAGATAATAGGGAAAAATATGTGTACAAAAATATTCATAGCTGTACTCTTTGTGGTAGCAAAAAATTGGAAAATGAGGTGGTGTCCCTCTATTGGGGAATGGCTGAACAAATTGTGGTATATGCTGGTAATGGAATACTGTTGTGCTATAAGGATTGATGATCTGGAGACTTTTCATATGAACTGGGAGAACCTCAATGAACTGATACAGAGTGAAATGATCAGAACGAGGAAAACATTGTACACAGAAAGTAAAACATTGTAGAAAAATCCAATGTAATGGACTTTGCTACTAGTAGCAATGTAACAAGCCAGGACACTCCTGAAGGACTTCTGTAAAAGAATGCTGTCCACATTGGGAGAAAGAACTATGGGAGTAAAAATGCAAAAGCAAAACACATGACATCACTTATTACATATATAAATGGGTATGTGATTTGGGATTTAGGCCTTAAAAAAGAATGCTCTATAGCAAAAATGAATAATATGGAAATAGGTATCATGTGATAACATCTGTACAACCTGTTAGAATTGCTTGTTGGCTCTGGGAGGGGGGAAGGAAGAGGGGAGAGAAAGAAAATGAATCATGTAAACATGTTTTAAAAAAAACTCTAAAAATTAAATAAATATTTTTTAAAAAAATAGTTTAGAGTCATACTTATTTCTTGCTTTATCTAGGGCTTATGATTTCTATTTCCTCATCTGTGAAATAAAACTGACATAATAAGTCCTTAATATTTTTTTGGTTGGAGGGAATGCATGAGTCATGGAGCTTTCTGAGAGACCAGTGAAGCCTACATTTTAAAGCACAGTGTTGTTTTTTTTTTTTTAATGCAAAAAAACTGAACACATAGGATGAAAAAGGAAACCAATTATATTGAAATAAGTTATCCAAATTAAAAAAAACAAAAAAAGATTCACAGATCCCCAGGTTAAGAATTACTGGACAAGACTCTCTCTGAGGTTGTTTATATTCCCAAATATCCTGATCATAGGTACAGACATGAGTTGCTCAGTCCATCTGTTTAGGGCAGTGATTCCCAAAGTGGGGACTACCGCCCCCTTGTGGGAGCTGCAGCGATCCAGGGGAGACGTGATGGCCACAGGTGCATTATTTATCTTTCCCATTAATTGCTATTAAAATTTTTTAAAAATTAATTTCCAGGGGGCTAAGAAATATATTTTTCTGGAAAGGGGGTGGTAGGCTAAAAAAGTTTGGGAACCCCTGGTTTAGGGGAATAATTAGTACAATTAGTACAATCACTATTTCCAAGTGTAAGTCTGGGACTTGGTCTCAGAGTTGGACAGATCCTCAGGAGCTATTTAATCTAACTCATGAAAAAGATTCCCCTCTATAACCCATTCCATAAGTGGTCATCCAGACTTTGTTTAATGACCTGTGGTGAATTAATGGGCTCTGGAGTAAAAAGACCTGAAGTCAAACCTCACCTCTGACCCTTTGCATTGTTATGGTTAAAATTCTCAGACCCACTTTTTGCTACTTAATAAATAATTATAAAATTAAGAAACAGTCTCCAGAGAATTTTAATTGGAACAGTATGAATTTGGGGCAAGTCCCTCCGTCTCCTTGGCCTTCAGTTTCCTCATCTGGAAAATTAGAAAGTTGGAAAAGATGAGTTTTGAGGTTGCTTCCATTTTTAAGGTAGCATATCTTGCTCTGTTTTGTAGAATACTTGTGCTTTGATCACATTTGAATTTGCCTCTTTTAAACTTATGCCTGGGGCAACTAGGTAGCACAATAGAAGAACACCAGGCCTAGAGACAGAAAGTCCTAGGGGTCAAATCTGACTTCAGCCACTTCCTAGCTTTGTGACCCTGGACAAGTCACTTAACCCCAGTTGCCTAGCCTTTACTGCTCTTCTGCCTTGGAATCAATATACAGTATTGATTCTAAGATGGAAGGTAAGGACTTTAAAAAAAAAACAAACATGAGTGATACTGGGAACAGCTAGATTGTTCAGTGAATAGAAAGCCAGGTGTGGAGATGAGAGGTCCTTGGTTCAAATTTGAGCTCCGACACTTTCTAGGTGTGTGACCCTGGGCAAGTCACAGCCCCAGTTGCCTAGATTTTACTGCTCTTCTGCCTTGGAATCAATACTTAGCTTTGATTCTAATACATAAAGTAATGGTTGTTAAAAATAACAATAAAAATATTCTAATGCCCAATACTTCAGATTTTTCCTTCTGAGACCAAAATTGATCAAGTATCTTTATAGCCAGGAAAGCATAATATTGGGGTGAAATAGGCAGCTTTTTATAGAATATCATTTTTTTAAAGTTTTAAAAAATGTATTTTATTTTCCCAACTACATGTAATAACATTTTTTAACATAGGTTTTCCAAAATTATAAATAAGATTCAAATTGTCTCCTTCCTTCCCTTTCCTTCCCCCTGTTGGAGATGGTGAGCAATTTGATCTGGGTTATACATGTATTATCATGCAAAACATACTTCCATTTTGGTCATTGTTATAAGAGAATACTCATAAAAATCAAAACTCCAAAATCAAAACCCAAATAAACAAAATGAAAAATCCTATGCTTTGATCTGTGATCCAACTCTAACAGTTCTTTCTCGGGAGGTGGAGAATATTCTTTGTCCCAAGTCCCTCAGAACTAAATCGTTGTATTGCTGAGAGTAGTTGAATATTTCACCACTGATCACTATAATATGCTATTTCTTTTTGTTCTCTTACTGCTAAAGCTCACATTTCTAGTACAACATTAAATAATAGTGGCCACTGTTGGTTTGGGCAGGACCCCTGGCTCTCGACTTTGGGCTGGGCCCAGGTTCAGGACCTGGAACAGTAGAGGTGGGGTAGGAGGCCTGCCGTTGATCTGGTCTTGTACTCCTTCATGGGGCCTGACTGTGGCCTGTGTTCCTCTCTCACCCCAGTGAACCAGACCCTTTCTGCTTACCTTTCGAGTTGTTTTCTGCAGGAAACTTCCTTCATGCTGTCCCCTTGTTGGTTCTTTCACACCAGTATTCATTTTGAAACTCTCTTTTAAGGTTGGTTGAAGAGAATTCTCAGAGTGGTTTGAGTTTTCCCTGTTTCTACTCCGCCATCTTGGCTCCCCCCAACAGAACTCCAGATATACATCTACAGAATGTTTGAATACAGGTCAAGCTGATTTTCCTTGAACACACATCTAAACATGTCACCCTCTTTACTCACAGCTCTTCATTGGTTCCCTAAAGCCTCAGCCTGGCCCTCCACAATTTGAATACTTCCTCTCTTTTGTCTTACTTTACATTTTTTAAAATTTCCATTTATATACTCTTGTTCTAGCCAAACTAGCTTGCTAATGATTTGAATATCCTATTATTATAGGATATCCTGAACTGATGATCCTGTGTACTATGTTAGCTAATAAGAGCTGTATTAAAACTATGTTCCCAATTCTACTGTCTTTTACAATGTAAAAGTTGATAGTTGACATATTCTGACTGTTTGGGTCAATAGTTGCAGCCTTGGGGAATATTCTCCAAATAGATCATAAAATTAAAAAAAAAAACTAATATAAACAAAAGACAGGACCTTCATGACTTAATAATGTAGTAACCAAGGAATCATATGGAATTGATTGAGGAAAGGGCTCTTTTAACTTAATGGGATTCAGACACAACTTTGTCCCAAATGGACTGGATGTTGGTTGAGCTTCCAAGGTAGATAGATTGTCATTGTCTCACCTTCCCCAATTCTCCCTTCCTTCATGGTGGAGCTGAGATGTAAGATTAGGTGTATGGGATCCATTTGACTAGAAAAAAGGAAATAAAATTCTAGTGTGCAAGATAATTTTACTTTCTATCTTCTTCTCTGCTTCCTCCTTAAAGAGCAGGAGTCTTGCAGTTTCTGTCCTATTTTTCCCTCTCAGCTTCTGGCTATAAAAATTGGCCCCCATCCTTTTTGGCTTGCTGTCCTGGACCTGGCTCTGATCAAGAGTACAAACTATCTTTGTAGACTTTTTCTCTTCTTTCTTTCTTTTCCTCAGCTGGGAACTGAGAAGTCCATGGATTCTTGTGTCCAGCCAAATCTGCTCAGCTTAGAACAGTTACTGTTTGTAATCCATTTATAGTCCTCTTTATAAGAATAATGATACACTTTATATGTTTAAGACTATTGCTAAGGATTCTATCTTCACTTTTTGTTCAGTTATTTTTCAACCATATTCAACTTTCTGTGACCTCATTTGGGGATATAAAGGCAAAGAAAATGGAGGGACTTGTTATTTCCTTCTACAGCACATTTTACAGTTGAGGAAACTGAAGCAACCAAAGTTAGATGAATTGCCCAGGGTCACAGAGTTAAATGTCTGAAGCCATATTTGAACTTAGGAAGAGGATCTTCCTCAATATAGGACCAGCACTCTATCCACTTTGCCACCTAGCTGTCCTTTTTTTCATTTTATAGAGGTCATTTTGATTAATGGCATGCTTGTTCCTGAGCTAAGATTTTCCCAATAGCCCTCTTTTCCTTCCTTTTTGAAATCCTTACTTTCTCTTAAAATCAATACAAAGTATAAGTTCCAAGGCAGAAGAGGTGTAAGAGCTAGGTAATTGGGGTTAAGTGACTTACCCAAGGTCACAAAGCTAGAAAGTGTCTAAGGCCAGATTTGAACCCAGGGACCTCCCATCTCCAGGCCTGGCTCTCTAGCTGCCCCCTTATAGCACATATTGTTATTGTTATTATTATTATTATAATACATTTTTATGTTTTTCAGCTAACATGTTGATACAATTTTTCAATGTTTGTTTTCTGATATTTTACAATCCATGGTTTCTCTCTCCTTCCTACCCTTCTCTGCTCCCCAAGAAAGCAGATAATATTATATAAGTGATACACATTATCATATAATATGTAATTCCATGTTCATAATGTGAAAGAAGACAGATTGCTTTTACCAGAGAAAAATTCACAGAGGAAATAAAGTAAAGAATTATATATTTTCAATTTGCATTTGAATGTTTTTTCTATGGTGGTAGGTAACTTGGTTTTTTTGTTGTTGTTGTTTTGTTTTTTATAATGAGATTCTTGGAGTTGTCCTAGATTCTTGCCTTGTTGATAATAGTTAAGTCATTCACAGTTGATCATCATAATTATTATCATTACTGTGTACATCATTCTCCTAGTTCTGTTCACTTCACTTTGCATCACTTCATATAAGTCTTTCCATTTTTATCATCTTGTTTGTCATTTATTATAAAATAATAATATTCCATTATAAACATATACCACAACTTGCTCAGCCATTCCCCAACTAATGGATACCCTTTTAGATTCTAGTTCTTTGCCACCATAAAAAGAGTTCTCTAAGTATTTTCATACTTTTCCCCTATCTTTAATTTTTTTTGGTTTTTGACTCCTGAATGGAAGGATTGTCAGAGTAGTTTCAGCTTTCGCTTCTACTAAGCCACCAGCTTGGCCTCCAAGACCTCTTTAATTGTGTTGGGATACAGATCCAGCAGTGTTATTTCTGGATCAAAGGGTGTAAAGTTTTATATCACTTTGGTCATGGCTCAGATTGCTCTCCAGAATGGTTGTATCAGTTTGCAGCTCCACCAAGTAGTACATTAATATCCCAATTTTTCCACATCCCCTCCAACATTTATCATTTTCCTTTTTTTTTGTCATGTTAGCCAATCTCATGGATATGAGATGGTACCTCAGAATTGCTTTAATTGGCATTTTTTGAATAAATAATGATTTGGAAGATTTTTTTCATATGACTACAAATAGTCTTACTTTTTTTGTCTGAGAATTGCCTGTTTACATCCTTTGATAATTTGTCAATTGGGAAATGCTTTGTATTCTTATAAATTTGACTCAGTTCTATATATATTTGAGATATGAAGCCTTTGTCAAAAAGACTTGCTATGAAACCTTTCTTTCCATTTCGTTGTTTATCTTTTAATCTGGGTTGTATTTCTTTTTGGTTTGTGCAGAAAGTTTTGAACTTAATGTAGTCAATGTTATCTATTTTACATCTCATAATGTTCTCTATGTCTTCTTTTGACCTAAATTCTTCTCTTATCCATAGGTCTAACAAATAAACTATTTTGTGCTCCCCTACTTTGTTGATTATATCACCCTTTATTTCTAAATCATGTATCTATTTTGACTTCTCTTGGTATATGGTGTGAATTGTTGGTCTTTGTCTAATTTTTGTCCTACTGTTTTCCAGTTTTCCCAGCAATTTTTGTCAAATAGGGAGTTCTTCCTAAAGCTTGGATCTTTGAGTTTGTCAAACTCTAGGTTACTATGGTCATTTACCATTTCTTGTTGAGTGCCTAATCTGTACCATGGTTCTCCTTTCTATTTCTTAGCCAGTACCAGATTGTTTGGATGGCTACTGCTTTATAATATAGTTTAAGATCTGGCATAACTAAGCCACCTTCCTTCATTTTTTTCACTAATTCCATTAATATTCTAGGTCTTTTGTTCTTCCAGATGAATTTTGTTATTTTCTTTTCTAGCTCTTAGGTAAATGGAAATTTTTTATCCTTTAGACTTCATCTCCCAGAATTCTTCCCTTCCCCCAAATTCCCTTTTCTTTTCTGTTTACATGCATCTTTTATGTGATTGTATATAAGTTTTGGGTAACGCCTCTCTCACACTCTCTTCCATGTGAGTTGCTTGGGTGAATGCTCTCCCTGTTTCTCTAGCCTTTTTAGTTTCCTTTTGCTTCAAGTTAAATATTAATAAATCATATTAAATATCATACTTACTACTGTAGTATTGGATATTAATTTTAAAATCTACATTCTGTGAGGTAATTTTGAGATAGTTTGGTTGAGATGGCACTGAAGAAATAAATTAATTTTAGGAAGAATTGTCATTTTTATTACATTGGCTTGGCCTACCCATGAGAAATGAATGTTTTTCCATTTGTTTAGCCTTGATTTTATTTGTGTGAAGTGTTTTGTAACTATGTTCATATAATTCCCATGTTTGTGTTGACAAGCAAATTGCCAGGTATTTTATATTGTATACAGTTATTTTAAGTGGGATTTCTCTTTCTCTTGCTATTGAGCTTTATTGGTAGTATAGAAAAATGCTGATGATTTTTGTGTGCTTATTTTATATCCTGAAACTTTCCTCAAATTGTTAATTGTTTTGATTAATCTTTTGGTTGATTAATCTATGTATACTATCATATAATCTACAAAGAGTGGTAGCTTTACTTCCTCATTACCTATTTTAATTCCTTCAATTTCTTCTTTTATATCTAGCTAGCATTTCTAGTACAATATTGAATATTAGTGGTGATAATGGGCATCCTTATTTCACTATTGATCTTACTGGAACTGCTTCTAGCTTATCTCCATTACAAACAAAGTTTGCTGGGGACAGCTGGGTATCTCAGTGGATTGAGAGTCAGGCATAGAGAAGGGAGATCCTAGGTTCAAATCTGGCCTCAGACACTTCCTAGCTGTGTGACCCTGGCTAAGAACACCCATTGCCTAGCCCTTACTGCTCTTCTGTCGAAGAACCAAAACACAGTATTGATTCAAAGATGGAAGGTAAGGGCTTAAAAAAATAATAATGTTTGCTGATCATTTCAGATAAATTTTATCTCTGTGGAATATTCTGTTTATTCCAATGTTTTTTAATGTTTTTAATAGGAATAAATATTCTATTTTGTCAAAATCTTCTTCTGTATCTATTGAGATAGTAATATGGTTTCTGTTCATTTTGTTATTGATATGGTGAATTATGTTGATAATTTTCCAAATATTGAACCATTCCTGCATTTCTACTATAAAACCTACCTAGTCATTTTATATGATCCTTGTGATATATTGCCAAAATCTTCTCGCTAATATTTTGCTTAAATTTTTTTCTTTAATAGTCATTAGGGAAATAGGTCTGTAGTTTTCTTTCTCTGTTTTTGTTCCTTCTGGTTTAGTTATCAGTACCATGTTTGTGTCATAAAAGGAATTTGGTGGAGTTACTTCCCCAGCTATTTTTCTGCAGAGTTTATGTAGTATCAGAATTAATTGTTCTTTAAATGTTTCGTAGAATTCACTTGTGAATCCATATTAGTCTTAGACTTTTTTCTTAGGGAGTACACTGATGACATGTTTAATTTCTTTTTCTGAGATGGGATCAATTAAGTATTTAATTTCCTCTTCTCCTAACCTCAGCAATTTATATTTCTTTAAATAGTCATCTGTTTTCTTTAGGTTATCAGACTTATTGGCATATCATTGGGCAAAATAACTCCTAATAATTGCTTTAATTTCCTCTTTATTATTTGTAATCGCGTCCTTTTCATTTTTAACACTGGTAATTGGGTTTTCTTCTTTTTTTGATCAAATTAATCAATGGTTTATCCATTTTATTGATGTTTTCCTAAGAACAACTCCTTGTCATATTTATTAGTTTAATATTTTCTTACTTCTGATTTTATTAATCTCTCCTTTGATTCTCAGGATTTCCAATTGGTGTTTAACTGGGGTTTTGAAATTTGTTCTTTTTCTAGTTTTTTTTTAGTTGCTTGCCCAATTTATTCATCTATTCTTTCTCTTTTTTTAAATTGATTTAAGCATTTAGAGATATAAATTGTCCCCTAAGTACAGCTTTGGCTGCATCCCAAAGATTTCAGTGTGTTGTCTCCTTGTTGTCATTCTCTTCAGTGAAATTATTGATCATTTCTTTGATTTGTTTGTAGCTTATATCCTAATGATGTCTATTAAATCTGTCTTTCTATGTCTCCCTCTATTTCTCAGGGGTTTTTAGCTTAACTTGGAGTCTATGAACTTCCATATATATATTTACACATATATTTGTGGTATTTCTATGTATGTTTATATATAAATAATATATGTGTGTTTTAATAACTACATTCCAATACAATTTATTTCCTTTGAAATACCATGTATTTTAAGAAGAAGTCCATAGGCTTCACCAGGTTTCTTTTTTTTTTTTAATTTTTATTTTGAATATTTTCCCATAGTTACATATTTCATGTTCTTTCCCTCTCCCCCAAACCTCCCTAACTCCCCTTAGCCAACTCACAGTTCCACTGGGTTTTACATGTATCATTGATCAAGGACTAATTCCATATTATTGATAGTTGGCCTAGAGTTATCGTTTAGTGTCTACATCCCCAAAAATATCCCCATCAGTTCATGTGTTCAAGCAATTGTTTTTCTTCTGTATTTCTCCTCCCACAGTTCTTCACCAGATTTCTAAAGGCTTTCATGATGCAAAAAATGTTTAATAATCCCTACTGCCGAGCAAACTGTATAGTTCTGTGGGTTTCAGGTTTGTTTGTATTTCAAGACCACGGCCAACAATTTCCAGAGTTCCTGGCACCCTCATCAGATCTGACGATGGGGCAGACTCATTAACTGGTAGTTAAGGAAGTTTTCTATCATCTAGCAGTTATGTTAATACTTCGTCTAGACTTCACTTCTTCCTCCTCTCCTCCCCTTTACCTAGTAAAACCTTCTTCTTTCACAACCCAATTCAACTGCTACCACCTACATGAGGCCCTTTCCCTAATTTCTAAAATTTACAGGCAAACAAATAACATGATTTGCAGTGGTATTAAACTCAAATAGAAAAGATCCCTGCAGGTGGCAGATTGACTTAGTAAACCACAAGTTTAAATGATTTATTTTGTATTGTATTTTTATTTATTTTATTAAACATTTCCTAATTATATTTTAATCTGGTTCAAGTTGCATTCAGGGACTTTTTTTTTTTTTTTTTGGCCATGGCCACATGTGATCCTAGAGTTTGCCATTTCTGGTGTGAGAGGCAAACAACTGACCTTAAAACCCAGAAGGCCTGGATTCAAGTCCTGTCTCTAAAAGATACAGACTTTGTGATCCTAGGCAAAGACCTCAGTACTATTGACATCTTTCTAAAAGCATAAATTGGTAAACACACACACACACATACACACACCACACATAACTTGCAGAGAAGTTTTTAAGTTACATTGAGAGAGGGGATTTCTCCACCAGAGAATTCCTACAACAATGAAATCACAGGTACTGTTCCTCTTTTTCTCATTATTTTTGGTATTTACTTATCCATAGACTTACTCTTAGTTGAACACAAACTCCTCAAGAGTAGGCAAAGTTTGGTCTTGGTCTTCGTTTTTTGTCCTCTTAGATCAACTCTAGCATGGATGTAGGGACTTGATAATGTTTATTGACTTGAATGTTTGGTGAGATCTGAAGGCTATGAGGAAGATGCAGAGTAAATTTGATATTTATTGGAAAAATGAAATCCCCTAAGTACTTCTACCATAATCTCTTTGTCAGGTCAGTCTGTGCCCTTGAAGGGACAGTGTTGGTATTGTTATAACCATAAACCTCCTTTTCCCTTTCATAGAAAATTCCTATAATCAGATCAGGTGAAATGTAGATGTTTTATCACTGCAATACTAAAACATCTCTGAATTACTATAATAGAATGCAAATATGAAAGATTTTACAGTTTTTAATCTGAATTTGTGGTCAGCTTCCAATGCTAAACAATTAGGTAAATAAATTCTTAGCCTTGTCATTTCCTTGTTAATACTTATAGACCATACATAAAATTAGGTCCTTAAAGTATATCATTTGTTCAATATGGTATGAAGATAATATATATCTTCAAAAGGAGAAGAAAGGATAAACATGTAAAAGTTTTAAATTTAAATTTAATGAAATCATAAACTTCACTTTAAAAAACAGCAAGATTAACTCTTTTCTCTAAGAACTAGAATATATATATATATATGTGTGTGTGTGTGTGTGTGTGTGTGTGTGTGTGTGTGTGTGTGTGTGTGTTTTGCTTCCAGTTGTTTCTAATAGGGATATATAGTCTTTGACCATGTTTTAGTAATAAAGTTCTTAAAATAATTGTAAAGAAATTTTTAAATCATGTATTTTTTTAATTTTGCAGTCTGTCTGATAATAAATATTAAGAGACAGAAGAACTTGTTATGTCAGGCCCTCATCAACCCTTTAAGATTCTTCATTCAACCTATAGATGGTACTTTTCATATCATGTACAGGATTCAACCAGGTACAAGGTTCAAGTAAAGATAAAAGAGCAAGTGGTACATAAAAACCAAAATTCTCTCAACTTTAAGGAAAATTATAGTTCCTAATTTAATGTTCTGATGGTTCTATTTTTAATAAGGTTTCCTACATAATCACCACATGTACTAGTTACTGGAATGCCAAATTTAAGGAGTTGTATTAAATTGTGTTGAATCTTATAACTGAAAGATTTTAGCAGTATTACTTAGGGAATCTCAGTAAAGAACTTGGAACCAGAAAAACAGATTTTCTGGGTGGAGCTACTCTGGGAATAAGGCCTGTTCCCAAATTTCCAAGGGAAAAAGTTTTGGGGGACCAGATGACTACATGTGGTGGTTGGGATTCAAGGAGACATTAAATGGATATTGGGGATGGATTACCAGGAACAACAATACTTGATGTCATTTAATATTGATGAAGAATTGATAAGCCCAAAGATCCTAGCTTTGGGGATAAGAATCCACTATGTGACAAAAACTGCTAGGAAAATGGGAAAACAGGATAGCAAAAATTAGGTTTAAATCAATATCTCATACCCTATACCAAGATAAGTTCGAAATGGGTATATAACTTAAACATAAAGAGTGATATTATAAGTAAATTAGGTGAATGTGAAATAGTATACTTGTCAGATCTATGGAGAAGAGGGGAATTTAAGACCAAGCAAGAGATAGAGAACATTACAAGATGTAAAATGAATAATTTTGATTATATTAAATTAAAAAGGTTTTGTACAAACAAAACCAATGCAACCAAAATTAGATGAGAAGCAACAAACTTGGGAAAACATTTTATGTCAAATTTCTCTGACAAAGGTCTAATTTCTCAAATATACAAAGAACTAAGTAAAATTTATGAGAAATCAAATCATTCCCCAATTGACAAATGGTCAAGGGATATGAATAGGCAGTTTTCAGTTGAAGAAATCAAAACTATCAATAATCATATGAAAAAGTATTCTAAATCCCTCCTGATTAGAGAAATACAAATGAAAAAAAACATGAAATACCACCTCACACCTAGCACATTGGCCAATATGACTGTAAAGGAAAATTATAAATGTTGGAGGGGATGTGGCAAAATTGGAACACAAATGCATTGCTGGTGGAGTTGTGAATTGATCCAACCATTCTGGAAGGCAATTTGGAATTATGCCCAAAGGGCTCTAAAAGAATGCCTGCCCTTCGATCTAGCAATACCACTACAAGGTTTGTATCCCAAAGAGATTTTTTTTAATGGGAAAGGATCTGTTTGTACAAAAATATTTATAGCTGAAATTTTTGTGGTGGCAAAAAATTGAAAAATGAGGGAATGTCCCTCAATTGGGGAATGGCTGAACAAATTGTGGTATATGATGGTAATGGAATAATATTGTGCTATAAGGAATGATGAATTGATTGATTTCTATAAGAACTGGAAAGATCTACATGAATTGATGTGGAGTGAAATGATCAAAGCCAGGAGCACATTCTACATAGTAACTGAAACATCATGAGATCAAATGTAATCAACTTTGTTATTAATAGCAATGCAATGATCCAGGACAATTCTGAGGGACTTATGAGAAAGAATCCTATCCATATATAGAGAAAGAACTGTGAGTGTAGAAATCCAGAAGAAAACATATGATTTATTATTTATTTATATGGGTATATGATTTGGGGTTTTGGTTTTAAAAGATTACTCCATTATAAAAATGAATAAAATGGAAATGGGTTTCAAGTGATAATATATGTATAACCCAGTGGAATTGCTTCTCAAGTCCAGGACAGGGGAGGAAAAGGAGAGGGAGACAAGAATCATGTAACCATGGGAAAAAAATAAAAATTTTAATTTAATTTAAAAAATGTTGATGAACATTATTGTATTACTTCGGCTTTTATGTTTCATGGTATTTATATTTGCTTTCAAGAGGGGCATGTCCAAATTCCTTTTGCTATTTGGAGATCATAGCCATTTTTCCTGCAACTTTTTGGTTAGCTGAAAGCCTGTCTTCTGTTTCTATTAACCTCATCTAACCAAAATTTACTTATAGAATAACACTTTTAATTGTTTGATGTTCCTCAGGTAGAAACCAAAGGAAAGCCTGAGCTTCCAACAAGTGATTTAATTATTTGTAGGCTATACTAGCTAATTGTATAAGGGGAGATTTCCTTGATGCTGATTTTTCTTGGTACTTTGGTAATATGCAAGTTCTTTTTTCCACCTGTCCATTTTGAACCCTTTAAATGTACTATAATCCATAACCTGACTTAGTTTACTTATCGAGTCTCTTTAACAAAATTTGTTTCTTTAAGGAATATATGAAACTATGACTCTGCTTAACCAAATTTGTTCAATTTTATATGACATTGAAAGAAGAATGGGATTATGATTTTTGTAATGCTCATAATATAAATTGAAGTCTCCTGAGACTTGCAGTCCTTGAGACTTATTCATAGACATTGGGGAAAGTTTATCACCAATTTAGTCACTAGAAGAAATAGGAAGAGAGGTGGGTGTAATTGAGTTGAGTTATTTTAATGAGTTCCCTTCAAAGTTTTAACCCAACATTTTGCTTGTATAATTATACTCTCTGCTTGTGAAAATATTTGTCTTTAAAAAGTCCCAAAGAGATGATTGTAGGGAAATATTGTTTGGAAAACCTTTTTTTTTATTAATACTGTTTGAACTTAGCTTGATTTTGTCTAATCCAAAATCAAAACCCAAAAAACCCAAAAGAGGTTGAAGACCTCCAAGGAAAACTGAATGTCTATAGGGAATACTTAAGATCTCACCCAGGTCTTATCTTGGATCCACCCAGTAATTGTGTTTTGGATCCCCCAAATTTGAGCTTTGATACATCTCAAAAGATCTTACCTGAGAATTGTCTTCTCTGCCTAACTTCTAAATGCTTTTCATGCTAGTACACTTTTCTAAAGCCCTATATAATGTAAACCTTTCAAAGATTGAAAATGCAGCCTTCTTTGGGGTTTCCTTCTCCACCAAACAACTTAATAAATTTCTTTTAATGCTATTCCAGATTTTGACTTTTGTTCTTATAAATGACAAAGATAAGGAGACTGAACAATTGGTCAGAAAGAGATTCTAGGGAACATAACTGTAGGCATGGCCATAGGACTAGTTATTATGTGACAACTCCATTGTCCATTATCCTATTCTGGACACACACAGTTCCAGGACCCTCTTTTCCATGGTGCAGAGAAGTGCTTTCGGTCACAAGGGAGCAATGGCCCTGGTTCCAGTTTCAGGGAAGAGAGAAGTGTTAATGCTTACAGTGGCAAGGGATCAAATCTCTTGGGTAGGAACCAGAATGCAAACTAGGAGAGCAATGACTACATCTCTTCTTGTGTCATACTACTTTGAAAGTCCTAAAAACTTACAGATCCCCAGAACTGGCTTCAAAAACAGTAGGGTGAGCAAAGTTGCAGGATACAAAATAAATGCACATAAATCATCAGCATTTCTATATACTTCCAACACATTAGAGCAGCAAGAGGTAGAAAGAGAAACACCATTTAAAATCACCCTAGACAATATAAAATACTTGGGAATCTATCTACCAAAACAAACACAGCAATTATACGAAAACAACTACAAAACACTTTCGAAAGAAATGAAACTGGATCACAACAATTGGAAAGCTATTGATTACTCATGGGTAGGACAAGCTAACATAATAAAAATGACCATTCTACCCAAATTAATTTACCTATTTAGCGCCATACCTATCAAATTACCAAAAAAACTTCTTTATTGAATTAGGAAAAACTATAACAAATTTCATTTGGAATAACAAAAGATCAAGAATATCAAGGGAAATAATGGAAAAAAAATGTGAAGGAAGGGGGCCTAGCAGTACCAGATATTAAACTATACTATAAAGCAGCAGTCATCAAAACAGTATGGTACTGGTTAAGAGACAGAAGGAAGGATCAGTGGAATAGACTTGAGGTAAATGACATCAGCAAGACAGTGTATGATAAACCCAAAGAGCCCAACTTTTGGGACATAAATCCACTATTTGACAAAAACTGCTGGGAAATTTGGAAAACAATATGGGAGAGATTAGGTTTAGATCAACATCTCACACCCTACACCAAGGTAAATTCAGAATGGGTGAATGACTTGAATATAGAGGGAAACTATAAATAAGTTAAGTGAACACAGAATAGTATACTTGTCAGATCTCTGGGAAAGGAAAGATTTTAAAACCAAGCAAGAGTTAGAGAAAATTACAAAATGTAAATTTAATGGTTTTGATTATATTAAACTAAAAAGCTTTTGTATAAACAGAAACAATGTAGTCAAAATCAGAAGGGAAACAACAAATTGGGAAAAAATCTTTATAACAAAAAACTCTGACAGGGGTCTAATTACTCAAATATACAAGGAGTTAAATCAATTGTATAAAAAATGAAGCCATTCCCCAATTGATAAATGGGCAAGAGACATGAATAGGCAATTTTCAGGTAAAGAAATCAAAAGTCTCAATAAGCACATGAGAAAGTGTTCTAAATCTCTAGTAATTAGAGAAATGCAATTCAAAACAACTCTGAGTATCACCTCACATCTAGCAGATTGGCTAAAATGAAAGAAGGGGAGAGTAATGAATGCTGGAGTGGCAAAATTGGGACATTAACGCATTGCTGATGGAGTTGTGAACTGATCCAACCATTCTGGCTGGCGATTTGGAACTATGCTCAAAGGGCTATAAAAGAATGCCTGCCCTTTGATCCAGCCATACCATTGCTGGGTTTGTGCCCCAAAGAGATCATAGATAAACAGATGTACGAAAATATTAATAGCTGCGCTTTTTGTGGTGGCAAAAAATTGGAAAAGGAGGGAATGTCCTTCAATTGGGGAATGGCTGAACAAACTGTGGTATATGCGGGTGATGGAATACTATTGTGCTAAAAGAAATAACAAACTGGAGAAGTTCCAGGCGAACTGGAGAGACCTCCAGGAAATGATGCAGAGTGAAAGGAGCAGAGCCAGAACATTGTACACAGAGACTGATACACTGTGGTAAAATCAAATGTAATGGACCTCTGTACTAGCAGCAATGCAATGACACAGGACAACTCTGAGGGATTTATGGTAAAGAAAGCTACCCACATTCAGAGGAAGGACTGCAGGAGAGGAAACATATAAGAAAAACAACTGCTTGAACACATGGGTCGGGGTGGACATGATTGAGGGTGTGGACTCGAAACTACCACACCAATGCAACTATCAACAATTTGGAAATAGGTCTTGATCAATGACACATGTTAAAACCAGTGGAAATGTGCATCGGCCATGGGTGGGCGGTGTGTGGGGGGGGGGGTGAAGGGGAAAGTAGGAGCATGAATCATGTAACCATGTTAAAATGAATATTAATAAATGTTTAAAAAATACAGTAGGGCGAAAAAGCCTGAAGCTGGGGACATTGACAGCCTCCTCCTCTCCCTGCCTAGGTGAGCAGAGTCCACATTAACATTCAATATCAAGAAATGGGCTTGGCAGGGTGGAGAGATGAACAAACAATTATAACAAAAGAACCTAAGTGTAAAAATCTACTATGGTAAGAGGGAAACTCAAGACACAGACTCAGAAGAAGACAATTACATGAAAATATCTACAAGCAAAGTCTCAAAGAAAAGTGTAGTTTGAACACAAGTCAAAAATGAATTCCTAGAATAATTAAAGAAAATGATTTTAGAAAGAGCAAACTTTTAAAAATCATTTATAAACAGTGGAGGAAATATTGGGAAAAGAAATGAGAGCAAAGCAATAAAATTATGAAGTGTATTTATAGCTTATTAAAAGAGTCATAAAAACACTGAAGAAAGTAACTTCTCTAAAAGCAGAATTGACCAAATGGGAAAAAAGACTAGAGAACATAACTCCTTAAGAAATAGAATTGGGCAAGTGAAAGATAATGATTCCATGAGACATTAGGACACAATAACAAAATTAAAAGAAAGGCGAAGAAAAAGTGAAATATTTCATTGAAAAAATGGAAACATGGAAACAAGATTGAGGAGAGATAATATAAGAACTATGATACTACTGAAAAACATGATCAAAAAAAGATACTAGGCATCATATTTTAAGAAATTATAAAAGAAAGCTGCTCTGATATATTAGAACCCAGAGAGAAAAATAGAAATAGTATTGATCACCTACTGAAAGAAATCCCAAAATGAAAACTCCTATGAATATTATAGCCAAATTCCAGAGTTCTGAGGTTAAGAGAAAATATTATAACATCTGAAATTTGTTCAATCTACAGTAATACAACTGAGACAGAGCTTCAAGCCCAAACTTCTTTATTAAAGGGGCCTGGTCCCCTTCAGCAAATATGATCTCAAACCTTCCTCATGATCTCAAACCCATTATATTCCAGAGTATCTATTTTATAACTCTTGAGTCCCAAATAATTCAGATGATACAACACAAAGTACACAATCTCAGGGATAATCCCATGACCAGAATGAGGTTCACAGATGGAACCACAGTCAGGATCACAGAAGATTTATCAGTTTCCACATTAAAAGGAGTGGAGGGCTTGGAATATGATATTCTGGAAGGCAAATGATCTAGGATTAGAACCAAGAATAATTTACCCAACAAGACTGAGTATAGGCATCCCTTCCACAAACATGGGGAGTAGGGGGTGCAGTGCTTCTACAATTTGGAAAATCCACATAAAATTTCTTGGCCTTTCCTTTGTACCAGGGAAGAAGTCTGATTTTTTTTCTTTTTCTTTTTCAGTGTTTACAGTATCTTATTTTAAAATCTGGGTTAAATATTTTATTATAAGCTACATGTAGGTTAATGTTAAGATAGCTCTACATTTCTAGCCTTTGTGTGCCTTCTGCTGGCTTTTACATTCTTTTCTATAAACTTTAGCCTTTTACTTATTTTAACTTTAAAAAGAAATTGTGTATATTTATAGTATTAGAAGATTAAATATGTTAGCATTATATAATACTATAGATATGTTTCATGCATTCTTGAGTTTCTAGATTTTTTTTCTACACCATCTCCTGGCTTTTATGTGTTGTCAGTGACTTCTGCAAAACTCCTCCAAATTTTCGATTTAATTTCTTATACTGACCTGTGATATATCAAAACCATGATGGGAAAAGTCATAGTATGGAAGGGATATCTGTATAATTCTTCAAGGACTTAGAATATTGGAATAAGGAGGGACCTTAGCAATGACCTAGTTCAATCTTCCAATTCCTACAACTCTTTCAGCCAAAGAAACTAAAGACTGGAGAGAAAATAAAGAAACACATTTATTAAATACTTACTATGTACCAGGCACCATATTAAAATCTTTACAAATATTATCTCCTTTTTCCTCACAGCAATCTTGGTAGGTAGGTGCTATTATTATACCATTTTACAGTTGAGTAAACTGAGGCAAACAGGGTCAAGTGACTTGCCCAGAGTCGTAAAGCTAGTAAGTGCCTGAAACCAGATGAGAACTTAAGCTTTCCTGACTCAAGACTCAGGACTCTGTGCGCTATGGCACCCCCGAGCTAAAGTGAAGTGGTCTGTCTTTGACCTGTAACTTATATCCAGTTTCCTGACTTACTGCAGCATCTTTTCTACTGCATAAAGAAATCTGGTTAAGAATGTTTTCTCCTATTTGGACCAAAAGAAGCAGAAGGAAGCACAGCATTTTGTGGGCATGAGAGGATGTAAATTATATCTTGTTATAATTTAACTAATTTGTAATTTAGCTAATTATATTCATAACTTTTAGTAGTTTTAGCAAATAAATCCCTATACTTGTGCACATAAAACTTAAAGCCAATGAATCATGAGGCTTCCATTAACAAAACAATGGATTACTTATTGGCTCACAAGAGCAAGTCATTGCCAGATTATTGCTTCTATCTACATGCTTCAATAAAATGTCATTGGTAAAAGGAGAATGTGCCAGCATGTGGTTTTCGGTTCTTAGCAGTAGATGTTGGAATTTTCTACATGAAGGTAAATCACTCCCTGAGTTGGCTCAGACCTTGTATTTCAAGATTTTTGCCTTTGTTTCCTGCACCTGAGAAACTATGATTCTGCCAAACAACATATTTAGGAAGGGATTAAGAGAAACAAAACATTTCTGTAAAAGAGACCGAAAAAATCTACTTGAAATTCTAAGTCAAATAGAGCAGACGTTGGGTTTTCTTAATTCTGTGGTTATCATCCCTGACCCAAGAAACCATTTGAGTTTCTAAACTAGTTTGAGTTAAGTTCTCAGATAAGACTGTAAATGGGAAAAGTCCCACAATGACTAGTCTGGAACTCTCCTGCCTCATCCTGCAGCCTCTTCCTGCTTTCTGTAAGAGAAGGAAATAGCTAATTAAATTGATTGATACTCTTTAGCAATTAGTTATTCCCTACCACTTTGAGGAACATAAATTTCCTGCTATGTGCCAAGCACTGTGTTAGGTGCTGGCATATAAAAGGAGGCAAAAGACAATCCCTTCCCTCAAGAAGCTTACAGTTAAATCAGGAAGGCAATGTGCAAACAAATAGATATAAAGCAAGCTATATACAAGATAAATAGGAAGTAATTAATAGAGGGAAGACATTAGAATTTAGAGGTTGGAGAAGGTTTTCAGTACAAAATGGAATTTTGGTTGGGTCTTAAAGGAAGCCAGGGAAGTCAGTAAATCTGTACACTAGCCCTGAGTGAAGTGAAGGGTACTTTGTTTGCTGAATTTACATATCAGAAAACAATCCGTGATAACCAGAGTAATCAAAAGGATCTCTGAAGACCAAGTCTTTATATCTTTTGCATCATGGGTCCCCTTAGTAATCTGGCAAAGCCTGTGGACTCCTTAGAATGATATTTTTAAATGAATAAACCAGGATTACAAAGAAAACCAATTATATTGAAATACAGTTATCAAAATGTTTCTAAAAAAACAAACAAGAGGATTCTTAGTTAAGGGTCCCCCCCAAAAATAGGGGATGAGAAGAATGTAATTGCTATTAAAGCACTAAGGCTTCAACCTCTAGAAAATATTCCTTTCAGTTAAAAGTTCTCTCCTTTCTCAAATATTTTGAATACAGTTTTACAGTTTTTTGGTTTCTCTTTTGCTCCTCTCCTCCTTTCCCCCATTACCTTGTGCCTCAAATTATACTTATCTATGTTATTGTCATATACCATTCTCTATGATCACTCACAGGAGTATTGAATTGTTGGGAAAGTTTTTATCTTTGCACCCCCGGTGCCTGGCAAAGTGCTTTGTACCTCATTACAATTTGATGAATGCTTATTGGATTGAAATCAGAAGAATTGAAGGAGCCTCTATAATCTATTATAAAAAATTAAAAAGCTGGCTACAACTATTTGAAGGACTGCCATCTGAAAAAAAGAAGCAGATTTATCTCGTCATTCTTTAATAGGGAGGACCAAAGGAGAAATTCATTGTATCTCTCTGGCCCTAAGTGTCCTCTCCTCTCAAAATGATGAGGTTGGACTAGCTGTCCTTAAAGCTAAGGTGACTTCCAACATGGTCCTAATGATAACATAAGTTCTAGGGAAGCAAACTTCTATTCCATATTAAGAAGTGCTTTCTATTAGAGCTCTCTACCAAAATGTTCAACAGGAAGGATGTCTATATGCTAGAGATATTATGAAAGGCATTCCCTATGTCATGTGGGCAGTTGGACTCGATGTCTTCCATAATCACTTATAATTCTAAGATTCTATGATTCTCTGACAAAGAAAAGTTATATGTAGAAATAAGTCATTCATCTTGTAATTACTTGATGGAATTTGGTGCGAGCTAAGTAGAAACTTGTATCGGTCTTAAAGATTTAATATTTTCAAATGTTTCTTAGTAAACAAATTAAAACAAAGCAACTTTTAACTCTTCCATTCTTAAATAAATAAATATTACCATCAATTAAATTTAGAAACTCTTTTAGTTGTCAAATAGATGATAACGTCAAAGTGCTCTTTCTAAGAAAATGGTCAAAAGCAACAAAAAGATTAAAAAATAGAATTAAAAAGAATTAAAAAAAATAATCTCTACCATTCTCTTACTATTGTATTTATATTCTCTTTTTTTAAAGGCCACGGTATAATAAATTATGAATGAATGAAGAAGAAATGAAGAATTTATGTGTTTACTTTGTGCAAAACACTGTGCTAAGCATTGGGAAACAGAAAAGTAAGACAATTCTTGTTCTCAAAGAGCTCATATTGTAGTGGGGGGAAACAACACATAAGGGAAGGAAGGTTTCAGCTGAAAGTTAGATGGAAAGATTCCATTGTCCTTAGAGTATGGTACCAAATCAGACAGTAATGCCCCATCTTTGATGGCATTCCAATGGACAAAATATCAGTTTCTGATGTTGAGCCATTTGACCCTGGGCTAGAAATATTGCCAACCCAAAGGTCTTGGCTTCAGGGTCCTAAATTGTCTTTGTCAAAGTCTGAGGGGAGATGGGAGTTGAGGGGCTGATTTAACTCACCAAGTTCACGTTTGCTTCAGTGACGTTCCTTCCATGTGCATGACCATTGGGTTGGAAGTTGGTGGGAATGGCTTGTCCTTTGTCCATAGGAATTTCCTCACTTCATAGTGAGAACTGGGCTGGAAGAAGGGCCAATGATCTACTGCAGTGGTTCCCAAACTTTTTTGGCCTACTGCCCCCTTTCCAGAAAAAATATTACTCAGCACCCCCTGTCACATACTATCACTGCCCCATTACAGTTATTCACCACCCCCAAAATGCACCTGTAGCTATCACCGCTCCCCTGGATCACTGCAGCACCCACCTGGGGTCGATGGCGCCCACTTTGGGAATCACTGGTCTACTGGGAGGTGGGGTGGGGTGGTGCTGTCCCTCCTAGGGCTCTTGCCCTTATCTGTCTGTGTGCATTTTATCCTAAAACTCCTGGAGAACAGGCAATATATTTCTTTCATAACCATTGCCTAGCATGATGCCTAGCACATAGCATATCCTTAACAAATGTTTGTTGAGATGAATAATCTCATGTTATCCACCATTTGGGGGGAGATTGGTGTGGGGAATGGAGGTAGTGGAAGGACTATGATTTCACTGTTATAGAGATGACTTACAGAAACTTCCTCTCTAAAGCACCTTATTTGCAATTTATAATCTTAGAAAGTTTCCTGGACATACTGAGAGGTCCAGATTTACACAGTCAGTATATGTCAGAGGCTGGACTTGAATCAAAATCTTCCTGTCTCTGAGGCTAGCTCTATCTATTATGCTGTGTGTCCATATTTATCTGGCTCCATCTAAAAGGAAGGGCAGCTAGGTAGCCCAGGGAATAAAACTCCAAACCTGGAGTTGGTAGGACCTGGGTTCGAATCTGACCTCAGATATTTCCTAGTTATGTGACCCCAATCAAGTCATTTAACCCCAATTACCTAGTCCTTGTTCTCTTCTGTCTTAGAATTCATACTAAGGCAGAAAGTAAACTTTTTTTAAGATAATAAAAATTATGTAAAACTAAAGAGGAAAATAGCTTTGGCCGTTGAACTATTTTGTTGAACAAAACTGTATTCTCTTGGGGCAGGGGACAGAGCCTGTGTGTGCAGCCCAGAGCCAGAGTGAAAAGACTAGTTCCTTTTTCTGCCCATGAAAAAGTCAGTGTCTCAGTCTCTTTGTCCAGAAATCATGACATATCATTTGTTGACTTGCCCCATATAAATAAGGGTGACTTGTTAGGGTGGTTTTCTTTATTGAGATGAATTAATTGCTTCCCTAGTGTTGCATCTGTGATAGCTAGTCTCTTTTTCTTCTTCTTCCCATTTCCTCTTTTTTTCTTCTTCTCTTTTCCTTTAGGAAACTTGAATTTCTCTTCCCTAAGAGAAGGGCATAGCTGTCATGTCCCAGATATGTGTCTCTTGTAACCTGGGTTGGACGAACAAGTAGACACATGGATTTAGAATAAAGATCATCTGTTCTGATACGAAAGAAACTGTAAACTTTTAAACTATCTAGTCTTGTGTTCTGCTTAAGCTGCTCGATATTTACAGAAAAAGCATTTAGAGACTGAATTATTGAGACATTTGACCAAATTTTAACACCTCTTTCATCAATAAAGTTCTAACTACAGAGTGGTTGGCTCTTATATCTTCCCAAACAATTCACCATATTGTTCATGGGTGATGAACTATATTGAATCAACATTCAGTGACTCACCCATGAACACACAATGTGAAACAAATGGCCAGAGACACAAAGAATTTTACTGTGGGACATATTTACTTCCAAACTTTACTTAATGGCTATTTTCAGTCTTTAGGTCAACTTGGTATTTATAGACTAGAAAAACTGGTTGATTAGGGATTATTAAATAATTTGATTGATTCCTGGCAGCTGTGCCATCATACAGACCCTGTTAACTTTTATTACATGAATGGCTGATGGCAAAGGCTCATCTATTCTCATGACTTTAATTATTTTAGTGATTCCCAACAACATATTTCTTTTTAAAATTCAATTTATTTTTATTTTCATTTCCAATTTCATTTCTCTCCTCACCCACTTTCAATGGAGAAAGTAAGAAAAGCAAGGTCTATATAGTCAAGCAAAACATTCCCACGTTTTCCATGTCCAATACACACACACACACACGCACACAAATGTGCGCACAGGCACACACACACACACACACATACCCCAATTTGCATCTGAATCCATCTCTTTCTGAAAAGGGATGGATGTTTCATCATGAGCCCTTTGGAACTATGGTTGAGGTTCCATTGTGTTGATTATATCCTTTAAAGTTTTGTCTTTACAACACTGTTGGTATTGTATAAATTGTTTTCCCTGTTCTTTCACTTCACTTTCCATCAATTCATACATGTCTTCTCAGGTTTTTATAAAACTTTCATAATTTCTAGAGGGCATCTAGATGGCTCAGTAGATAGTAGAATTAGGAAGACCTGAGTTCAAGTTCAGCCTGAGACATTCACTAGCTGTATGATTCTGGACAAGTCACTGAATCTCTATTTCCCTTAATCCACCAGAGAAGAAAATGACCAATTATTCTGGTATCTTTGCCAAGACAGTCTCATACACAGTTTAAAGAGTCAGACATGACTGAACAACAACAAACATAATTTCTAACTGGACAATAGCATTCCAGTAGTATGAAGAAATACCATAACTTGTTCAACTCTTCCTTAATTGATAGGTACCCCCTAAGTTTCCAATTTTTCACCATCCCCAAAAGAGCTGCTCTATTTTTCCATTTGTGCTCTCTGTCTCTTCATGATATAGACCTAGTAGCGGTACCACTGGGTCAAAGGATATGCATAATTTTTTTTTAGCATTTGGGGAATAGTTAAAAATTGCTTTCTAGAATGGCTGAACCAGTTCCCAACTCCACCAGCATTAGTGCATTCATGTGCTTATTTTGTCACCAGTCACTCCAATATTTGTCACTATCTTTTTTTTTTTTTGGCCTTTTTGGTCATCTTTGCCATTATGATGGCTATGAGATGGTACATTGGACTAACTATATTGCTGCCCAGTTTCTTCCCAGAATTCCACTGGCTGCTAAATAGATACATCTGGATGCCCTTCCCAACTTTGCTACCTATGTGACCTTGGCAAACTGTCTCTGAACCTCAATTTCTTCATCTATAAATAAATGTTTAAGACTGTTTTTTTAATTTCTTCTATATTTAAATCATATTGCCTCAAACTAAAATCATATTTCTCACCCTTCTCCCTTATCTCCTTTTTTCTAATGATCCCAATCCCTGTCTTAATCCTGTCTTAATCACCAAAAGTGACTTTCCCAATATGCCATTCTAATCATTTTCTCTTCTACTCAAAAAACTTCAGTAAGTTTCCACAGTCTAACAAATAATGTATAAACTATTGACCCTGGCATTTAAGATCTTCCTTAAGCTGTCCCCAGCACACATTTTTTAGCTTTATTTCATACTACTCTTCATATAGTCTAATGTTCCATGTAAGTTAAACTACACTGTCTTCACCTTCATTTTCTTTCTCCTTTCTAATATCTTACTTTTTCATATACTTTTTTTCCATTCCTAAAATGAATACTTCACAACCGCATCTCTCCCCATTGAAGTTCCTTTTCTAATTCAAGGCTTATCTCCTCCACAAAGCATTCTTTGATTTCCCCCCAGACGACAGTGACATTTTCCTAAATACATGTTTCATACTATTTTTCCTAGACCTTTCCTTTACATTTATTTCTTTTCTTTTTTTTATTTTAAACCCTTACTTTCCATCTTGGAGTCAATACTGTGTATTGGCTCAAGGCAGAAGATTGGTAAGGGTAGGCAATGGGGGTCAAGTGACTTGTCCAGGGTCACACAGCTGGGAAGTATCTGAGGTCAGATTTGAACCTAGGACCTCCTAGGTCTGACTCTCAATCCACTGAGCTACCCAGCTGCCCCCCTTTACATTTATTTCTATCTTTCTTCTTTGTATCAGTTTTTTTCTAGTTGTTTCTATTATTGCTATTTGTCTTACCTCCATTGTAAGTTCCATCTCCTCTTCAAAACATGGTACCTTGCACATAGTAAGTGCTTAGTAATTACTGAAGTGAGTTGTATAAATTTGATTTTTTAAAATTTTCATTGAATCCTATGTTACTCTCAGCAAGTCACTTAATCTTAATTGCTTAGTCCTTACCACTCATGCTTTGGAGCTGATACCTAGTATTCATTCTAAGACAGAAGGTAAGGGTTAAAAATAATAATTTGAACTGAACAGTCCAGTCAAACAGTGCGGTTCTCTAAATCTGAATTGTCTGTAAAATGAGAGGGTTGGACAAGGTGGCCCTAGATTTCTTCAGCTCTAGATCTACAATGTCCCATTTCCACGAACTCACATAAACTATCTCCTATGCCTAGAATTCATTCTTTCCTTATCTCTCCCAGAATCTTTGCCTGCCTTCAAAGCTCAACTCATATACCAGATCCCATATATCCTCCTTCTTGTTAGTATGCTTTCTCTCCTCAAATTACTTTTCATTATATTTATTTTTCTACACCTTGTATCCTTCCAGCAGGATATAAGCTCATAGAGAACAGGAACTATTTTGATTTTCTTCTGTATATCCCAAAATATAAAAGGCAGTTCAATGTAGTGGATTACAAGATGCTCTCAGTAGAACTAGATTCAAGATCTGCCTTTGACTCATACTAGCTAAGTAACACTGGGGAAGTGACTTTAACATCTCAATTTCCAAGCTAGTTCCTAAGAATATAAGGCTAAAGGCAGGTGCTGATTTTCAGTGGCAGAGGGAGCTTCCTTATTAGGAGTTCCCTAAATCAATATTTTTAAATCCGCAGAATATCACAGGGCCTTATGCATAGTTGCCACTTCATAACTGTTTAATAATTTTAATTTTTGAATTGAAATGTTCAGGAAACAAATTACTTCAATAATGTTCCTAATATCTGATGATGAAAAATCCACAAATGAATCGAGGGTTGGCTTTAGAGCATAATTAGAAGATTAGGACAAAAAAAAAAGGTTAAGTGAAAAGCTAAATTTACTCCTTGATTCTTTTTTCAAGAATTACTTTCTCGGACTTCTGGTTAAGATGGCGGCAGAGTAAGGAGCAGCTGCTCGATCTCTCCTGACCGAACCATACAGGACCCCTCAAAGGGAAATAAAAACGAGTCCAGAGGAACGAAGGAACCCCACAACAGGGCACAGCATTGAAGGTATACCGAATCAGGGCATTTCCACGCTATAAAGGGGTGAAACAGCTCTCACTAAAACGCGAGAGGAAGAAGCCCCTCCCCCACCCCCTACACTGCGCACCTCGCACAACGCCAACGCACAAGTGTGAAAACAGGACTGGGGCAACCAGATAATCACTGGCAGCCCGGGGGCTTGTACCTGTGTGCTGCAAGATGAGGGACCCCAGGTGGCTGGAGGCCCGCATGGACTTTCCCTCGAGTGTCCACGTGGGTGAAGGCACTGCCTGGGGCCGGGACAAAGGCCTCTAAAGACAAGGCCTTTCCCAAGCACTGAACGCATGGCCTCAGGTGCGAATAAAGATCTCCAGCCCATAGACTTTCACTACCTTCTGCAGGGGTGAAGGCAGGGCCCTAAGAGCATCTGCGCAGGCAAAGGCAGTGCCCTAGGCTTGGATAATGATCTCCAGCCCAGGCTTGGACCTCCAGTGAGGACCTGGTGCAGACTGGAGCGCAGCAGTGGAAACAGCCACAAAGACTGCTGAAGAAACCTCGGGCAGAGGGGCAGACCAGGAACTACCAGGAGGCCTGACCCCAAGGACAAGGAGACCAGAGCCCCCAGAGCTTGCAAGGCGCAGGCAGACCCTGAGTGCAAAGACAAAGCTGAAAAGGGGCGGGGCCAACAATGGCCAGCAATAAGGAAGCCCAGAAGAAAAAAACTATCAAGAGAAACTCTGGAACACTCGACAACTTCTACACAGAGAAAATCCAGACAACAGAGGAGGGAAAACAAAAATCCAAACCTCCCCAAAAAAATGAAAGCTGGTCACAAGCTATGGAAGAGTTTCAAAATGAAATGCTGAGGAAGATGGAAGAAATCTGGCAAGAAAATAACTGTTTAAAAGGCAGAATTTCGCAATTGGAAAGTGAGACAAGTCAACTGAAGACCAAAAATGACCAGATTGAAAAGGAAAACCAAAAAATTACAGCCAAAAACCAAAACATTAAAGTCGAAAACCAGTCCTTAAAGGCTAGAATCGAACATTTAGAAACCAATGATCTCTCAAGACAACAAGAATAAATAAAACAAAGTCAAAAGACTGATAAAATAGAAGGAAACATGAAATATCTCAATGAGAGAGTGACAGACCAAGAAAACCGGTCTAGAAGAGACAACTTGAGAATCATTGGTCTTCCAGAAAAGGCAGAAATTAATAGAAACTTGGACTCCATACTTAAAGAAATTATTCAGCAAAATTGCCCTGAAGTTCTACAACAAGAGGGCAATATAGACATTGAAAGGATCCATAGAACACCCTCTACACTGGACCCAGAAAAGTTAACACCCAGAAATATAATAGCGAAATTGAAGAGCTTTCAAGTTAAAGAAAAAATCTTACAAGAAGCCAGAAAGAGACAATTCAAATATCAAGGAGCACCAATAAGGATCACACAGGATCTGGCAGCCTCAACGCTAAAAGACCGTAAGGCTTGGAATACAATATTCAGAAAGGCAAGAGAGCTGGGCCTTCAGCCACGAATCAACTACCCAGCGAAACTAACCATATACTTTCAGGGGAAAGTATGGGCATTCAACAAAATTGAAGAATTCCAAGTTTT
>NC_058131.1:561473843-561553519 GCF_016433145.1 Gracilinanus agilis | reverse complement strand
TGTACACAGAGACTGATATACTATGGTAAAATCAAATGTAATGGGCTCCTGTACCAGCAGCACTGCAATGACACAAGACAGCTCTGAGGGATTTATGGTAAAGATGCTACCCACATTCAGAGGAAGGACTGCAGGAGAGGAAACATATAAGATAAACAATTGCTTGAATGCATGGGCTGAGGCGGACATGAATGGGAAATAGACCCTGAACAAGGACACATGTTACAACCGAAATGTGCGTTGGCCATGGGTGGGGGGAGAGCGGGGGGTGAAGGGGAAAGTAGGGGCATAAAGTATGTAAACAGGTTAAAAACGAATATTAATAAATGTCTAATAATAAAAAAATAATAATAATAAATAATTACTTTCTCCCTAACTGACTTTTGCTTTTTTTAAAAAAAAAATACCAACTATTATAGTTCTTGTATAATAAGAAGTTATCCAAGAGATTTGGAATGGCGAATGCTATTAAAATCCTGTTACTCCTTAAGATGCAAAATTCCTCCTGGATAAAGTGGCAGCCATGCTGTCTGCATAATATATTAATGATGCTCACTTTTCTAGTCACCTTTTTAAAAGACACTGTCTTCCCTGTAATAAGTAATTATGGTTCTTGTAGATGAATACACTTAAATGAGTACTTTGGATTTAAGATAATGAATTAAGCCTTTGGAGAGGTATTGGGTATAGTAGAAAGAGCATTATATTTGCCACTAGAAGACCTACATTTGAATCTTGTCTCAGCTATTACCTAGGTGCCCTCTGTCACCTAAACTTCTTTGGTCTTTCATTTCCTCATTTTATGAAATAAAAGTCTTTGACTTTCTTTAAATCCTATGATCTCTAGATATTATAAGCCAGAAAGGTAGGAAGGCTAAGTTGGGAGAAACTTATCACAAGGTTACCTATCAGAGGCATTTTTTTACACACAAAAAAACCACTTATTAACTCAGAAAAGAGTTGGGCTTTACACTGATTCCCTCAAATTCAAATTCAAAGTTCCCTCAAATGATGCAGATGACAACTTATCCCTGCTTGTCCATGCTGTGCAACTCTTGTCCATGTCCTTCCATAAGTAGGTAGACTCTAAAAGGTCTACCCAATGTTCCAGAGGTCCATTTCTATTTCTAAAGACTTTGAGAAAATATCGGTGGAACCCTCTGGCTGCCTATCTGTCAACCCTTATCTTGATCCAGTTCTACAGGTTGTTCATCCCAAAGCACAGCAGATATTTATGATCCACTTGGTCTTCTCTGTGTAGATGGTCAGGCTAAATTCCTTTGAGTGATAACAGATGTCTTCTAGGAGCGTCTGTTATGTTCTTAGGCTTGATGCAATCTGTATAATGCCCTACACAGGAGTATCTCGAGAACTTCACCACCTACAAGTAATTTGTGAGCCTTATCTCTACACTGGATTACCTCCATCACAGTACAAATACCTTTGGTTAGCATACATTTTCTTCTTCTATGCCTCAGCTGATGTTTTTTTTATTAAAAGTAATTAAACAAGGCTATTTGTGTTGCTTTATTTTGCAAGGAATTTTGAATGGATGAATATGGACGAGAGATGCCTAGCTGTAAAAAGAGTGTAAAAGGTGTTTTTCTACTGAAAAAAAAAATGGTTTCTTCAAAATCAATAAATAATAGGCACAGTAGGATCTTGTATCCTCTACAACTTTCAGTTAATTGTGAAATGGTAAAGATGTGGCTCATTGGGGCAACTAGGTAGCCCAGTAGATAAGAGTGCCAAGCCTGGAGATGGGATATCCTGAGTTTAAATCTGACCTCAGAGACTTCCTAACTGTGTGACCCTGGGCAAGTCACCTAACCTGATTGCCTAGTCCTTTTTCACTCTTCTGCCTTAGAGCCAATACATAGTAGTGATTCAAAGATGGAGGGTAAGGATTTAAAAAAAGAAGAAGAAAAATATGGCCCATTATTGAAAAACAAGCTTATTGGAAATGCACTCATTTTGTATATAGATTAATCTTATAAAGATTTTGACCTGAAGGGAGAGTAAACATATTAGTCTGTAATTGTTCTTTTGGACATCTTTTCTTGATAGACACAGCCAGGTGATACAATGGTTAGAATGTTGGGCTTAGAGTCAAAAAAACAAATTCAAATCTGGCATCTGACACTTCCTAAATTTTTGACCCTGAGCAAATCCTTTAATCTCGTTCTGTTTCAAATTCCTTAATGGGAATAATGATATCAGTATTTGCCTCACAGGGTTGTTGTTTTTTTATAATCCTTACTTTCTGCCTTAGAATCAATACTAAATATTGGTTTCAGGGCAGAAGAGCTGTAAGGGTGAGGCAATGGAAATTAAGTGATTTGTCTAAGGTAATACATCTAGGAAGTATCTGAGGCAAGTTTTGAACCCAGGATTACCTGACTCCAAACCTGACTCTCTATCCACTAAGACACTTAGATGCTCATATAAGTTAAAATTTAGTTTAGCATAGTGTCTGACACAGAGTAGGTGCTTAATAAATATGGATTTCCTTCCTTAGCCCTTAATTCCAAAGGGCAAAAAATGTTAAATAATTATTATAAATACATATTATATGTTATAAATATGCATATATAAAAGTATAAATACTATAATTATTATAATATAGGATGACTATACCTATATACATATATTCTATCATGGACCTGCCATTACTCCCTTCCCCTAAATTCATTATCCTTTCTCTGCCAGGAACCCATGTCCTTTTTAAAGACGCTATGAATAGATGATCATGTAACATGAACTAAGAAGCATAAGAATGCAAGTTGAGGCTCCAGTGATAATCAACTAAAACTTAAAACAAAGTTAATGTGATGCTTTTAATGATATCCAGAACCATCACCATGGTATATGGTAATCAGACATTTAGATCTAATTAGATAAGCAAGCAGTTCTTATCAATAATAACAATTATTATTTCTTTTATGCACCCAAATTAGAATTCTAGTTTGTTTTAACTTCTCACAATTAGTTGTACGATCACCTTCAGCATGTCTAATATCATGTACTATTTAATTATCACTGCCATCATTGCTACATCTAGATACTTGTGCTTATTTTTTTAATTATATTTTTATTTTGAATATTTTCTCATAGTTTCATGTTTCATGTCCTTTCCCTCTCCTCCAAACTCCCCCAACCCCCCTTAGCCGACGCACTATTCCACTGAGTTTTACATGTATCATTGATTGAGACCTAATTCCATATTATTGATAGTTGGACTGGAGTTATTGTTTAGTGTCTACATCCCCAATAATATCCCCAACAGCCCATGTGTTCAAGCAGTCGTTTTTCTTCTGTGTTTCTTCTCCCACAGTTCTTCCTCTGAATGTGGCTTGTTTTAGATGCTTATACTTAAAAGACAAAGTGTCCTGGGAGCAAGGGGTCAGAAGGGAAGACAAAGGAAGACTGGGGTCAAGAATGGTGGGTCAGGGAATGGAAGAGGTCACCAAGGGAATGGAGTGGAACTAAAACTAGAAATCCTGGCACCTGGGGCTAATCCAATTGGAAAGGAGTAGAGAGCGGATAGGACAATCCACCCTAGTCTGCTACATCCTGGGTAATATCCAGAAGAAGAATGAAGGGAGGTGATATGTTTGGCAGAGGGCATGATAGAATTCCTACAGCAAAAAGCAGGATCCCGCCTCTGACACTTGCATTCATTAAGTAACCTTAAGCAAGTCATTTAACTTCCTTGGATTTCAGTTTCCTCATCTATAAAATCGGGGGAGTGGGATTATATGCCCTTTGGAATTTCTTCCAGCTTTCGATATATGCTCTCATCTGGGAGAAGGTTAAAGCTATGGTGCTTCCAAGCAGAGGAGTGGGATGGAGGAGGAAAATTAAGGAGCAGATGCTGAAAACCCCTGAATATTTGGTGCCCCGGGGCAAAGTCCTACTCTAGTTTTGGCTCTGGGATGGAGTCGGAATCCTTGAGTGCCTAGGGGCCTTGGGGCAGAAGCCCAGGCTAAGGAAAGCCTGAGAGAGAAAGATTTTCCCTTCCAGATGCCTTAGTGTTCTTTCGGACATACATTTCTTTCTCTCAGAATTCCAAACTGAAGAAGGCATATTTCCAGAGCCAGCCTTCAGCATACTATGAATTCAAGGACAACAAAAAGACCTCCCTGAACAACTCTTCTTCTAATATTTTCATCACCAGATCCATTGATACCTAAAGGGGAGGTGGGGAAGGAAGCAGAAAGATAGAAAGTTAAAGCCAAACTTCCCTGACCACGATTTTGCCTTGGGCTAATTGGTTTTTATCTTAGTTTATCTCCTCGGTGAGGGGACAAATGAAGACTATGGCCAAAAGAACTTAGTGTTCTGTTTGCTCATGCAGGTGTACACCTGAGAGAGCCTCTTCCTGGCCCTCTCCCCACCCGCCTTATGGTGGTGGCAGGGAGAGGGGGAGGTGAAAAGAGAAAGAAAGGCCCCAGTCTTCAAACTGTATGCTGCCCAAAGAACAGATATGCTCCTAGTTTCTCAAGCTAGATTTCAGAATTAGTTTCCCAAAGAAACAAGAATGATGATGATCATGGAGTGGTGGGTAGAGATGGCCTTAGTGTTAGCAAGGCCTGGGTTTTAACCCCTGTCTCCAACACATACTCGTTTTGAGACCCTTGACAAGTCACTTGCCCTGCACATATTAAGGGACTGTTGAACAAAGTTATCTGTGGTGTATTTCCTCATTTGCATGTAGCAAAGATACTGATTGGTTTGTCATTTCCTTCTCCAGTTCATTTGATAGATGTTGGAAGAGAGATATTTCATTCTACCTAACCAAATGGGGTTTTATAGTAAAAAAAAAATAAACAATGAGATCTTGTATTCTATTTTTCAGTCATTTCTATGATAGTTAATATTGCTCATCTATGTCTGCCGACTTCTTCAAGGCAGGTAGATTATTCCCCTAAATGTTTATCTAGGTGAAAAGATATATGGCATATACATATATACCTAGACATAAATATAGATGATAGATAGATAGATAGATAAATGGATGGATAGATACTCAACTAGTCAGATGGATAGATGATAGATAGGTAGATAGATAGATGGACAGATGGATAGATGGATAGATAGACAGATGGACAGCTGGATAGATAGATAGATAGATAGATAGATAGATGATAGATAGATAGATAGATAGATACTCAGATAGTCAGATGGATAGATGCTAGATGGGTCAATAGATAGATAGACAGATGGATAGATGATGGATAGATAGATAGATAGATAGATAGATAGATAGATAGATAGATAGATCAGTAGTTAATCTCTTTTTTTTTGGTATCAGTGAAGTTAAAAGACTTTATTCAACCCCTTGAGTATCTTCCTCTCCTTCAGATATACTGTGAATCAGTCCCTTAATACTCTTACAATTATGCCATCTAGATCTTCTTTATGTCTATGTGGTCTAATACACATTTTATTCCCATCTTTATTCTCATTAGTGACATTTCTGACTGTTGCATCAGAGTATCTGAGGCTGTCAAGTATGGTGCTCTACTGTCCTTAATGGTGATTCATAAAAACCTTTGTAAATATTTCCTCTCTGAGGCTATAAGTGATATAGGAATTGCTGCTTACTACCTCAGTGGATGGTATTTCCATACTAGGAGTTTCTCCACTAATTTGTGATCCCATAAATTAGGAACTGGCATTTTAAGACCGGACAAGAATTTGTGCTCCTTGATAAAATCACAGGTCTGGATATGTACATCCATGCATGAAAGCATGAATGTATACACATGTACATACATTTTATGTGTGTGTATGTACTCATACACATTTTTTTGTTCTGTCATTTCAATTGTGTCTGATCTCTTTGTGATTTCATCTGGGTTCTATTAGCAAAGATACTGGAGTGGTTTGCCATTTCCTTCTCCAGTTCATTTGATAGATGAGGAAACTGAGGCAAACAGGGTTAAGTGACTCAATCAGGATCACATAGTTAGAAAGTGTCTGAGGACAGATTTGAACTCAGGAAAATGAGTCTTCCTGACTCCAGGTTTAGGATTCTATTCACTGCACCACCTGGCTGCCCTATACACATAAGTATGTATATGTATAGATATGATCTGTGGATACACATATATGCAGACATCATATATATATATTTATATATATATATATTATATTCTATACAAGGTATTGCTTGCCTCCATGCCTCATCTTTTTTTCTATTACCACTGATGCCACCATCAGTTCAGAACTCCATTACTTCATTACCCCTTCCCTGAACTATTCCCTCCAGCTTCTCTTTTGCTTCCAATATCCCATTACTAAAGGATCATTTCCAATCAGTTGTCTATGTCAGACCCTCGAGGTATTGGAGCATGGATCAAAACCAACACCAAATCAGAAGAAAGAATAAAAATGCATGAGAAAATGAGAAGGTCCAAATCCACCCCAAACAGAAGCCATTTGAACTCCTTGCCAACCAGATACATAAAAGAGCTAAAGGCAAAAATCGATTTAGAAAATAAACTCATTTGTAAACTGTTATGAAGAGGATTGTGAAAACATAAGGAGAATTATTTACTAAAAGTGCAAGAAGCAGTAGAAGCAATATTGACAAAAAACTTAATGCGAAGCTCGTTAGATCATTCCAATAATATTTAAGGGTGAAATTGGAACCCAACAAACAAATATAAAAAGGAAAAAAATCTAATAAGATTTTCACACACACACACGCGCGCGCACACACACACACACACACACACACACACACACACACAAAGACAAAGACAAAAAAAACTTTTTCCTGTTAATGACAGTGGAACCACCGTGTTTGAATTATATCACAGTTCTTGATACACTACAGGAAGAGATAGAGTCAGTGCTAAAGAAAACAAATAAGAAAAGAGCTTCTGTGCCAGGTTAAGTATACACAGAGGTAATCTGTACTGCAACGTGATTTTTTAAAGCAACATGATTTTTTTAAGCAATATGGTTTTTTTAAAGCAATATGGTTTGTGTTCTCCTTTTTTTATTTAGAATATTTTTCCATAGTTCCATGATTCATAATTCCCCACCCCCACCCAGTCCCTCCTAGAGCTGCCAAGCAATTCCATTGGGTTATACATGTATCATTGTTCAAACTCATTTCCATGTTATTCATATCTGCAGTAGAGTGATTATGTAACATCAAAATGCTAATCATATCCCTATTGCACTATGTAATTGATCATATGTTTTTCTTCTGCATTTCTGCTCCCACAGTTCTTTCTCTGGATATGGATAGCATTTTTCCTCATAAGTTCCTCTGGATTGTCCTGGGTCATTGCATTGCTGCTGGTAGAGAAGTCCATTACATTAGATTGTGCCATAATGTATCAGTCTCTGTGTACAATATTCTCCTGGTTCCACTCCTTATAGGATAAATTGGAAATAATCAGCAGAGAAAAGGCATTATGAGTGCTCTGGAAAGGTTTTCTTGAGGCAACTGGATGACACAATAGATAGAGTGCTAGGCCTGAAGTTAGGAAGACCTGAGTACAGATCAAACATTTAATAGCTACAGAACTTTGGGCAAATGACTTAATCTCTGTTTGTTGCCTCAGTTTCTATAATTGTAAAATGGGTTTAATAACAGCACTTACCTCTCTGGAGGGTTATAATGATGTAATATTTGTAAAAATCCTTAACATATTGTCTGCTGGCTAACAGGTACAATACAAACGCTTATTCCCTTCCTCTACCCTCTTCCCCTTCATACTGTGTAATTTGAATCTGTTACCCTAAAAACTATGATCCCCGGCAAAACTACAATTCCCAGCATCCTACGCACTTTCTGTTGTTACATGCTGACATAGACAGGATATAAATTGGGTGTAGCCCCGCCTCTAGCTCTCTTTCCTTCCTGTTGCTGCTTTGCTGAAGTGGGAATTTTGAGAAGGTAGAAAAACTTAGTCACATGGTTCTGTTTTGTCAGATAATAAACTTTATGAAAAACAATACTTGAAGAATTGAACATTGATTTAAATCCTACATTTAGAAGGAGGGATTTTTAACCTGCACCTTGAAAATAGCCAAGGAAACCAGAGAGCAGAGTATTCCATGCATGGGGGGGCAGCCTGTGAAAATGTCTGTAATCCGGAGATGGAGCATCTTGTTCTAGTAACAACTAGGTCTAGTGTCATCTACAATGATTTCCTTTTTTGAAGTTGAAAAATAATGGAAGCAAGTCTAGATTGAACTTTGATTATTGGAATAATAACATCTGGATTTCATTGATATTTGTAATTATGGAATAATTGAGGCACATTTTCAGGTGACCTATCAATTAAGTGAATGCTGAAAACACTTTGAGCCTTTGATCTGTATGAAAATCAATTCCTTCCTTTTTAACCCTCACCTTCTGTCTTAGAATCAATACCTGATTCTAAGGCAGAAGAGTGGTAAGGGCTAGGCAATGGGGGTCAAGTGAGTGCCCAGGGTCACACAACTAGGAAGTTTCTGAGTCCAAATTTGAACCCAGGACCTCCCATCTCTGAGCCTGGCTCCCTTTCTTTTAGAAAAGAAAGAAAAGAAAAGAAAAGAAAAGAAAAGAAAAGAAAAGAAAAGAAAAGAAAAGAAAAGAAAAGAAAAGAAAAGAAAAGAAAAGAAAAGAAAAGAAAAGAAAAGAAAAGAAAAGAAAAGAAAAGAAAAGAAAAGAAAAGAAAAGAAAAGAAAAGAAAAGAAAAGAAAAGAAAAGAAAAGAAAAGAAAAGAAAAGAAAAGAAAAGAAAAGAAAAGAAAAGAAAAGAAAAGAAAAGAAAAGAAAAGAAAAGAAAAGAAAAGAAAAGAAAAGAAAAGAAAAGAAAAGAAAAGAAAAGAAAAGAAAAGAAAAGAAAAGAAAAGAAAAGAAAAGAAAAGAAAAGAAAAGAAAAGAAAAGAAAAGAAAAGAAAAGAAAAGAAAAGAAAAGAAAAGAAAAGAAAAGAAAAGAAAAGAAAAGAAAAGAAAAGAAAAGAAAAGAAAAGAAAAGAAAAGAAAAGAAAAGAAAAGAAAAGAAAAGAAAAGAAAAGAAAAGAAAAGAAAAGAAAAGAAAAGAAAAGAAAAGAAAAGAAAAGAAAAGAAAAGAAAAGAAAAGAAAAGAAAAGAAAAGAAAAGAAAAGAAAAGAAAAGAAAAGAAAAGAAAAGAAAAGAAAAGAAAAGAAAAGAAAAGAAAAGAAAAGAAAAGAAAAGAAAAGAAAAGAAAAGAAAAGAAAAGAAAAGAAAAGAAAAGAAAAGAAAAGAAAAGAAAAGAAAAGAAAAGAAAAGAAAAGAAAAGAAAAGAAAAGAAAAGAAAAGAAAAGAAAAGAAAAGAAAAGAAAAGAAAAGAAAAGAAAAGAAAAGAAAAGAAAAGAAAAGAAAAGAAAAGAAAAGAAAAGAAAAGAAAAGAAAAGAAAAGAAAAGAAAAGAAAAGAAAAGAAAAGAAAAGAAAAGAAAAGAAAAGAAAAGAAAAGAAAAGAAAAGAAAAGAAAAGAAAAGAAAAGAAAAGAAAAGAAAAGAAAAGAAAAGAAAAGAAAAGAAAAGAAAAGAAAAGAAAAGAAAAGAAAAGAAAAGAAAAGAAAAGAAAAGAAAAGAAAAGAAAAGAAAAGAAAAGAAAAGAAAAGAAAAGAAAAGAAAAGAAAAGAAAAGAAAAGAAAAGAAAAGAAAAGAAAAGAAAAGAAAAGAAAAGAAAAGAAAAGAAAAGAAAAGAAAAGAAAAGAAAAGAAAAGAAAAGAAAAGAAAAGAAAAGAAAAGAAAAGAAAAGAAAAGAAAAGAAAAGAAAAGAAAAGAAAAGAAAAGAAAAGAAAAGAAAAGAAAAGAAAAGAAAAGAAAAGAAAAGAAAAGAAAAGAAAAGAAAAGAAAAGAAAAGAAAAGAAAAGAAAAGAAAAGAAAAGAAAAGAAAAGAAAAGAAAAGAAAAGAAAAGAAAAGAAAAGAAAAGAAAAGAAAAGAAAAGAAAAGAAAAGAAAAGAAAAGAAAAGAAGAGGAAAGGAGGGGAGGGGAGGGGAGGGGAGGGGAGGGGAGGGGAGAGGAGAGGAGAGGAGAGGAGAGGAGAGGAGAGGAGAGGAGAGGAAGAGAGGAAAATGAATTGTAATGCTGAGTTCAAAAATGATGTCAAATTTTACTATTTGTCTAAAAATGCTCTGGTTTTTTTGCCCACCTGGAGAAAGCACTCAGTACAGAGCAGGATTAGAGTAGAAGAATTAACAATAGGAAGCAATACAACACATTTGAAGGGGGAAAGCTCATACACAGAGCTGGAGGTGGAGATTTGTATCTCCAATGTATATACATCTTTTTATCCCATCAAAAAGTATAAGATCATAGGTTTATAAATTTAGAATTGTGAGAGATATGAACAACCATTTGTTTGAACCTCTCCATTTTTACAGATGAAGAAACGGAGGACAAGATGGGTAAAGTGACTTGCCCAAGGTCACAAAGGCAGTAAGTATTAGGATCCCAACCTAGGCTTTTTTGACTGACCCAATGCTTTTTCTACTCTATCACACTAGTTGCTTCCAAACCAGTACCCATGCTATTGACCAACATGAAAAACTGCCAGACTCTCACTTTTAGAGGTACAGATGAATAGTTAGTCAATAGTCTTCCAGTTACTGGATGAACTAAAAATAAACAAAGTTGGCATCTTAACCCATCACGTGTCTGCTTTAATGAGATCAATGCATAAAGAAGAAAATTATTTCATGGATCAGCATGCCATGACTATTACATTGTGGTACTTTATTACACATTGTGCCAGGGTTATTGGCCCATTGGTGCTTTGATGAAGATAACATGCATTTTTAATGTCGCTTTTTTCCCAGATCATTCTGAAAAGATCTGCTTTTAGCCTATTTCTATCCTTCCTGGAATGGGTTGGTAACTTTTCAACTTTCCTCACAAGTAAATGGGGAAAAAAAAGCAACTTTTTCTAATTTTTTTCCCCAAGGGTTTTAATAATAGGGAATCAATGTTGAGAAAAGCATCCTAGATTTAGAATTGGAGCACATCTAGTACCATCTAACACAATTTCTCATTCTATAGATAAGAGAACTGACACTCAGAGAAGCTGAAGTGATTTACCCAAGGTCACACAAGTAAAAAGCATCAGAAGATTTCACATCCTCTAATTAATTAGTGCCAGTGCTCTTTCCACTTTAACATATTCAACTAGAGAATGCTAAAATATTTAGATCCTACCTCCCTGGGCTTGATGGTATTCCTCCAATCTCCTCTTCTTCCTCCTTTTCCTCTTCCTCTTCTTCTTCCTCCTCTTCCTCCTTCTTCTTCCTTCTTCCTCTCCTTCTTCTTCTTTCTTCCTCTCCCCATCTCCACTTACCTCTTATCTTAGAATCCATACAAATATCAGTTCCAAGGCAGAAGTGCAGTAAGGACTAGGGAATTGGGATTAAATGACTTCCTTAGGATCACACAACTAGGAAATGTCTGAGACTAAATTTGAATCCCAATCCTCTCTCCTCTGAGGCTGTCACTCTATCCACTGAGCCACCCAGATGCCCTTAACCTGTTTTTATACTTCTTGTTTAGTCATTTTTCAATAGTGACTGACTCTTCATAACTCCACATAGAGTTTTCTTGGAAAAGATGATGAAGTGGTTTACTATTTCTCTTACACATATATTTTAAATATTGATATAATTTTTAATAATCATTTTCTGACATTTTGTGAACCACGTTCTCTCTTTCACTCCCTCCTTTTCCCTTCCCCAAGATGGTAGATAATATGATATTGGTTATCCATGTGCTATCATGCAATACATATTTCAGTGTTCATCATGTTGTGAAAAAAGATAAATATCTCTTATACAAGAAAAAAATTCATGAGGAAGATGAAGTGGGAAATGATATGCATCAATCTGCCTTCAGACTCCATCAGTTTCTTCTATGGAGATAGTTTTGTATATGTTTGTTTACACATTGTCTCCTCCAGAAGATTATAATCTCCTTGAGAGCAGGTATTGTTTTTTTGATTCTTTTTGTATTCCCAACACTTGTCACAATGCCTAACACATTAATAAATATTTAGTGATTAATAAAAATTAGTTTTATTCCATCTTCACAAAAAACTTGGTAAGTTTGTGATCTTATTAACTTCATTTTATAGATGAATAAACTGAGGCTAAGAAAGGCTAAAGAACTTTTCTACTCTCTCACTAATGAGTTTTTGAAGCAGAATTATAATATAGGTCTTTCAGATTGCAAGTCCAGTGCTTATCCACTGCTCAATGGGACCTATTAATAATAATAATAATAATAGAGGGGCAGCTGGGTAGCTCAGTGGATTGAGAGCCAGGCCTACAGATGGGAGGTCCTAGGTTCAAATCTGGCCTCAGACACTTCCCAGCTGTGTGACCCTGGGCAAGTCACTTAACCCCCAGTGCCTACCCTTACCACTCTTCTGCTTTGGAGCCAATACACAGTTTTGACTCCAAGACGAAAGGTAAGGGTTTCAAAAAAATATTAATAGTAACAGGCAATGTGGCAGTGGATAAAGGGCTGTCCTTGGATAAAGACTTGAATTCAAGGCTAATCACTGATAAATATTGGCTGTGGGATCTTGGGCAAGTTGTTTAGCTTCTCAATGCCCTCATTTTTGCTCTATAGTAATTTTCGTGATCCCATTTGGGTTTTTCTTCACTGGATTGATTTACCATTTCTTTTTCCACATCATTTTACATATAAGGAAACTGAGGCAGACAAGGTAAAGTGACTCACCCAGGGTCACACAACTAGTAAAGTGTCAGACCAGATTTGAACTCAGGAAATATGAGTCTTTCTGACTCTAGGCCCAGCACTCTATCACTGTGCCACCTGGATGCCCTCAATACCCCTTCTTCAGAAAGAAGACTCCATCCTGAATTTGTAGAAGGATTTTTTTTCTTATCTGAGAGTTCTTTATATTAGTGAAATCACATGTTCAATCTCTATTCCTGACATGACAATGATGATGATGATGATGATGACTACTGACATTTATCTAGCCTCCCATAATTCCTGGTACATAGATGTTGATATGGCTGACAAGGGGCTTTCAAGTTTGCAAATCACTTTATATTTGTTATCTCATTTGAACTTCATAACCTTTTGAAGTTGGTATTACAGATACTATTATCTCCATTTTGTAAGTGAGGAGACTGGCTTAGATGGATTCAAGGAATTCTCAGTAGCTGAACAGCAAGTAGGTATAAGATAGAATTTAAACACAAGTTTTTCTAAGTCTAGAATACTACCTATACTGAAAAAATTGGAAAATGTTATTTAATTTTTTAAATTAAATTAAAATTTTAATTTAATTTTTATTTTATTTTATTTAATCCAATTTATTTAATTAGGGAATGGCTAGATGAATTGTGCCTTATGAAAGCAACAAAATATTATTGTATCATTTGATCTTTTAATTATCAATTATTTCTTAATCACTATATTTAATGGTCTTTTTTTGATCCTCTTCCTTCATGACCTCTCTGTTGCCTCCCTGGTCTTTATATTCTCTTTTCTCTAGGTTTCAGTGACACTGTCATCTCCTGGTTCTCCTCTTATCTATATGACTGCTTTTGCTCAGTCTTCTCTGCTGGATCTTGGTCCAGATCATTTCTGCTAACTATGGATATCCTCAAGGTTCTGGCTTAAGCCTTCCATCTATTTGTCCAGACTTATTCTCTCTCTTGACTGCTCCAGTTTTACATTTCCAACTATCTATAGATGTCTCAAACTAGATGTCTAGGAAACATCTTAAACTCAGAATGCCTGAAACTGAACTCATTATCTTTCCCTCCAAATCCTCCCTTTCTTTGAAGTTCCCTATCATTCTCAAAGGTATCATCATCCTTCCAGTTGCCCAGGCTTGCATCCCAGGTGTCTTTCTTGACTTCTCACTCTTTCTTCCATCTCTGAACAGTTATCACATCCTGTTGTTACCACCATTATTACAGCTCCTATATACGTTCCCCATCTTTCTTCTGACACTGCCTCAAACGTGGCACAGGCTTTCATCACTTTATGCCTAGTTATCTCTTTACCTCAAGTCTCTCTTCCTTCCATCCCTCTTCCACACAACTATCAACTTGAACTTCCTTTTTATTTTTATCACCTTCAGTTTTATTGATGCATTTTTTTTCTTAAACCCTAACTTTCTATCTTGGAATCCATACTAAGAAGTGGTTCCAAGGCAAAGTAGTAGTAAGGTCTCAGCAATGGGAGTTAAGTGACTTGCCCAGGGTCACACAGCTAGGAAGTGTCTGAGATCAGATTTGAACCCAGGACCTCCTCTTTCCACACCTAGTTCTCAATCCATTGAGCCACTTAGCTGTCCTGATGCATTCTGTTTCTACTTTACATAAATTTACATATTACTCCACTTCATGAGAGGTCTCTTGTAACAAAGCAAAATATTTAAGTGAAACTAATAATAATACTCATCTGAAAGTGCCTGCAACATTTTACATCTATAGCACTGCCTCCCACCTCTTTTAGTTTTTTTTTAATCCACAGAAATCTCCTTTCTTACTTTCCTGCTCTCTGCCTCACTGAAAATTTCAGAAAAGAAAAAGGGGAATTTCTGGTAACAAACATATAGTTGAACAAAACAAGCCTAACGTTTTTACACTATGCATATAGATATATAAATAATATATCAGCTCTCTGTATTAGAAAGCAGGTTTCATCCTCAATCTTTTGGAACTATGAATTGCCATTATATTTATCTTAGTTCTTAAACCTTTCGAATTAAGATATAAAATAATTTTTCAAATAAGATACCTTTTTCAATTAACAAACAACTCTACAAGTTGTTTGCTTTTACAGGGTTGTCGTCATTGTATAAATTGTTCTGGTTCTACTCTTTTTATCCTTCATTAGTTTACAAAAGTCCTCAAAATTGTTGATTTTTACTATATTAATGTCAGAGTATTCATTGTTTTGGTACTGCTCACTGTATTCTGGATCAGTTCATATAATTCTATGTCTTTTTGAAAGAATTTATTTCCTCATTTCTTAATTATCACATTTTACAGATTATATGACATGTACTTAACAAACACAAAAAACTAAGATAATCAAAACAATAACTTTAAAACTTTGTCAAATATAAAATAAATCCACAAAAAAAATCACCAGCCTATTATATAATACCAATAAAACCCAGCAAGAGAAGAGAGAGAAATTTCATTTAAAATGAGCATAAATGTATGAAATACTTAGGAACTGACCCTCCAAGATATACACAAGAATATGCAAGTTATAACCACAAATAATTAACTATTTACAGAAATAAAGACATTCTTAATGATTGGGGAAAATTATTTTCTTTTGGTTCCCCCAATCTTCTCTCTGGCTTTTATAGCCCTTTATAACCTGCCCGCCCCCATACTTTTCCTGTCTTTTTATATCTTACTCTTCTCCAAGTATTCTACAATCCTTGCTGCTCCTTGAACATGACACATTCAGCTCTCCACTCAGCATTTTTTCTGCCTGGAATTCTCGCCTTCCTCTCATCTTCATTTCTATCTCCTGACTTCCCTAGCTTTCTTCAAGTCTGAGCTAACGTTCTCCTCTTCCCCATCTTCTCCTGAGATTATCTCCAATTTGTCCTTCATATGCTTTCTTTGTACATAATTTGCATGGTGTCTCCCCTGTAGACTGTGAACACCTTGAGAGTTGGGACTAGATTTTTGTCTTTCTTTATACCCTCAGTTCTAGATGCTTAATAAATAAATGCTTGTTGACTAACAGACCATAAGTAATGACAAATAGGATAAATTAAGAGAAACATGGGAGGATTTGTTTGAACTCTGCAGAATGAAAAAAAAGGCGGGGGGAAGGAAACAAAAGAATAATATACAGAATTACTGGCTTGGTTGGGATCTCATGTTGACTTCTTTTCCCCTTCTCCCCGCCATTGATCTCTTCTTGCTGTTTTATGGAATGATACAGCTCAGAATCTTCTACCAAGCCCTTCTATAATATTATACAAAAGGGTTTATATATTAATCTGGTCTTACTCTTTGTAGCCACTACATGTATCTTCATCTGACAAAGAGATCAAGGTATTTGATGATTGATGTAAATTCTTCCTTTTTTTTTTTTTTTTTTTTTTTTTTTTGGTGTTTAAACCCTTACTTTCCATCTTAGAATCACTACTATGTATTGGTTCCAAGGCAGAAGAACAGAAATGGCTAGGCAGTTGTGGTTAAATAACTTGCCCAGAATGACACAGCCAGGCTAGACTGGAACTCAGGACCTCTCATCTCCAAATCTAGTTCTCTATTCACTGAGCCACCTAGTTGCCCCAACTGATGCAATTTCGAGACCCTTTTTACCTTCCGGTTGTGGTTATTGCTTCATAGCAGTTAAGATCCCTTGGAAAACAGTGGTACTCTGTGTGATTTCTGGTCTTGTAGTCATTTCCCAAATTTTTCAGCATTAACAACTTGTTGAAATAAGTTAAGTTGGAGCTGTTTTAATTGTATGATGTATTTTCTCAGTTTTAATGTTGGTTCTTATCTTTAAAAAATTGGCTGTTTGACAGCTGATTTGAAACTGACTCTCACATGACTCCTGAACCAGTGTTTTTCTGTCTGTTAAGATTAATTAGGGACAGCTCGGTGGCCTAGGGTATAGAGCACTAGGCTTGGAATAAGGAAGATTAATTTTCCTGAGTTCAAATATGACCTTAGATTCTTAATAGCTGTGTGACCCTGAGCAAGTCACTTAACCATATTTGCTTCTGTTTCCTAATCAGTCAAATGAACTTGAGAAGGAGATGGCAAACTGCTCTAGTACCTTTACCAAGAAAATCCCAAATGGGATCATAAAGAATCTGACATGACTGAAAAATGAATAAACAACAAAGATACTTTAATATGGGGGATGTATGGTGTAGTAGGTAGAGGGCTGGCTTTGAAGTTAAGGAGGCTGGGGTTCAAGTTTCACCTCTGAACAATGCTCACTGTGTGACCAAGTGGAAATTACTTAACTCTAGAAAATTCTCTCTCTGTCTCTGTCTCTCTCTCTGTGTCTCTCATTATTACCAGTTCTTGGGCAGAAGAACAGCAAGGGTTATGCAATCATGGTTAAGTAAATCTCCTAAGATCACACAGATAATAAGTATCTGAGGCCATTTTTGAACCCAAGACCTCCCATCTCTAAGCCTGGCTATCTATCTACTGAGCCACCTAGCAGCCTCCATATTGAGTTCCTCTTGAGTAAAATTTATTATTCTATTTATCTTCTGCAACATATACTTATACACATGCTCCAATCGTCTTCAAGGTTTCCTTTAAAAAAACAAATGTGCACATGCTAAGGAATTCTGTGATACTCTTCCACCTCACCTCCCAGGAAATATTTCTTGTTGCCTTTGGATGCACAGTAAAACTGGCTCTTCAATCCCATATTTTTGCTTTCCCAAGGAGAACCCATGAACCACCTTTCCACTTATCTGCCCCTTCCTTCTGTCCACTGGGGCTAGAGCTCTGGACTTGGAATTGGGAATATCTAAATTTGTATTGTGCTTGAGCCACGAACTAACTGTGTGACCCTGGGCAAATTACTTTACTTCCTCTCAGACTCACCTTCCTCAATTGTAAAATGGAGATAATAGTATTCCTTACTTTTACAGGGTTGTTATGAGGATAAAAAAAGATAATATGCTTAAACCACTTTGCTAACTTTAAAAGTTTATATAAATATTAACCATTATTATTATTGCAAATAATTTTAAAAAGTTAGCTCTGTTAGAATTTAAGCTCCTGGAGAGTATAGCTTATTTTTGTGTTCCCAAGCCCTAACACTTTAGTGTTAGATACCTAACAGGCACTTAATAATTGCTTGCTGATATATGATTCCATTTCTGCAGTAATGTCTTTGGGCAAGGTTCTCATTTTAAGTCTAATCAACAAAGATTAATTAAGCTCCTATATGGGGCAGCTAGATGGTGCAGTGGGTAGAGCAGTGAGCCTGAAGTAAGAAAGACCTGAATTCTAATTTGACCTATGACACTAGCTCTGTGACCCTGGGCAAGTCATTTAACCTTTTTTTGCCTCAGTTTCTTCATTGTCAATTGAGCTACAGAAAGAGTAGGACATGACCAAAAACCAACTAAACAACAATACTGTGCTAAGTGCTTTGCACAAAAACAGTCCTTGTTCTCAAGGAGCAAACAGTCAAATGGGAGTTACAGCATGCACACAACTAAGTACAAACAAGATCTATTGAGGATAAATTGGAGATAATCACAGAGGGAAGGCATTAATTAGCTTTAAAGGAAATTAGGAAAGACTTCTTATAGAAAACAGAGTTTTAGTTGAAATTGAAAGAAGCAAGGGAAGCTAGAAGATGGAGCTGAAAAGGGCAGCGAATTCTAGGTTTTGGAGTAACCAGTGAAAATGGTCAGAGTTCAGAGACTGAGTATTGCATGCAAGGAACAGCAAGAAGACCATTTGCATGAAATAGAAGTTAACATTTAGAGGCAGTAGAAAAACTGTGGTTCTTAGCACCTTCTGTCTACTTCTCTGTACCTTTACCATCTTGATTAAAGAAACCAAAAAATGGATTACACAGCACTTAGGAGAATTTTGGATTTTTCTTTGGTTTAAGAGTTGCTGTGGCCAAAGAGTTAACCACCTACAAGACAACCTACTGATGATATGTCTTATCATCCTCAACTTGGATATCAAAATCAGTCTGTCTCTGGAAATTGCTTAAGAACCTTTAAGCGCTTTGCACTCTTTTCCTTCCCTTTGCATTTTGGCAACACATTTCCCAGCATATAAGGGACAACTGGAAGATTCATTTTTTAAAATGCATCCTCTGGTTAAGTGTGGCATATATCAGGAACAAGATATAAATTCAGAGCCACCTCCATTACCAGGATGAGTCACTGGAGTAGAACTTGGTGGAGGAAGACTGCTTTGTAAAGCTATGACCCCATATGACTGAAAAACTAAGAATTTTCCTAAGGTATTTTGATGCAAACTAATAATCTTGTTTCATTCTTAAAAATATTACATTCTCCTTACTTTCATTTTCCCAAGGGATGTCACCAAAAAAAACAAACAAACAAAAAACATCGGGTTAGAAAATTGCAACTACTGCTACAAGTCTAGTTTGGTTCTTTTCAATTTTGATCAATGACTTTTAGAATGTTTCTCTTTTTCAAAAATTTTCCATTTTTATACAATCAAAGGGAAGCTTTGTCTGGAAAAATCCATGTCTTTCCTGAGGTAGCATGCCTCTCAGACTCCTCGAGAAGGAATCTCAAGGCACACAAAGACACTACAATGCCATGTTCAAGGTGCTTTAAGTGATAAGGGATTCACATACTTGGCTGTAAAAATGGTCTGTAAGGTGATGGCCTACCTATTCATCTCAAAATGTTTGAGGGGTCCCAGCCAGCAATCAGATAAGCCCTAGCCCTGTCACAATATTCATTAAGCCATAATGAATCTATTAATTGAATATGTAAGTTTGGCTAATTAGATGTAAGACATTTCTTCAGTTTTAAAGGGTAATAATAAAAAATTTAAACTGCAACACCAGATCCAGCATTTAGAGATGATGAATGGGACACTGAAAGTGCACAATTCCAATATGAATTAGTTAATTGCCTCTGTTAATTTAGGTGGTATACATTAGCAGAAAGGTCAATCCATTTGAGGGTTGATGTGTTTTTAGAATAATAAATTAAAAAATAGCAAATTAAATAGAAATTCGAAGAGAGACGACACGGAACCCAGTTCTTCAACTCACAGATTGGAGAGTATACATGTAAATCCACTGAATGTTTACACTATGAGTTGACCCAAGGAGAGAAAAGCACCCCCTAAAGAAAGAAACTGTCCTGAATGTTATTACTCTTTCCTACCTCCTTTGATGCCTAGCCATGGGCTCTCCTGTCCATTCAGTACTGCCCCCTGTAGTCCTCCTGAGATTTTTCAGTAGAAAAATTTCCTGAAAGCAGGTGAATTTGCAAGTTTCTTTCTGCGGAACAATTTGCTCCTAGAAATGATCAATAGTTTTACTTGAAAAGAAAACAAATTGAATGGAAACAGGGATTCTTCCCTTCCCTTTGCACTTTGGCATCACATATTCCCCAGATATAAGGGAGGATTCATATTGTATAATGTACAAACAACTGTAAGTCAAATTGTGGCATATATCAAGAACAAGATAGAAAGGTGCTGAATTTAATTCTCCTTTTAAGGAGGGTGAACAGGGAGGGAGCATAATTTTTCTTTGTGTTTTCCTCCATTTTTTCTTCAGTCTAGGTCTGGATCATAAAGTCTTACTCTGGACTTATCTTTCATTCCTCTACATCATAATATCTAGCACATAGTCGGTATAGGGAAGTGCTTACTAAATAAAAGTAGGAGCAGATTTTTATATAGCATACACTATTTCATTTGAGTCTCATGGACCTTTGAACGAAACTTTAAACTTTGTGAGGAGGTATAATTATTATAATCCTCGTTTTACAGATAAGGAAAATGAGCCTCCCAGAGGCTTAATAGTTTTCCCAGGGACCCATTGCTAGTAAGTGTCTGAATTTGGGTCTTCCTGGCTCTGGATTAATCAATCAATATGCATTTATTAAGTGACTGCTTTGTCACAGTTGTCCTTCTGTTGTTTTTCGGTTGTGCTCAACTCTTTGTGACTCTGTTGGGGTTTTCTTGGCAGAAATACTACAATAATTTGCCATTTCCTTCTCCAGTTCATTTTACAGCTGTGGAACTGAGGCAAACACCACATGGCTAGTTAGTAAGTCTGAGGTCAGATTTGAACTCATGGAGAGAAGTCTTTCTGATTCCAAGTCTGGTGCTCTATCCACTGTCGACCTAGCTGCCCATTTTGTCCGAGGCACTGTGCTAAATGTGCTAAATGAAGCAATTCTTACCCTCAAAGACTTTATGTTCTATCAGGGATAACAACATGTACGGATGTAAGGATATACAAAATATATTTCTAAAATGATGACAAGTAATTAATTGGGGAGTTGTTAGCAGTGGGTGGAGGTTGAAGGGATCCAGAAAGGCTTTGAGGTGCCAGTTGAGATTAGATGGAAACTAAATATTTTAAGTCAGGAGTGGGCAAAGACTGTTTTGTGAAGGCACAAAGAGTAGAAGAGAGAGTTTGGGGAATGACCAGATATTTAAATGTACAATGTGAAAGGGAATGATGAATTTGGGAAGATGTAGGGCTATCGTGTATGCTGTTTGTATTTTATCCTAAAGGCAATAGCAAGCCAATGAAGAACTCTAAGTGGGAAAGTGGCTTGGACAGACTTATCCTTTAGGGATTTTAATATGGCAGCTGTGTGGAGAGTGGTTTGGAGAGGGATAAACTGGAAGCAAGGAGACCAAACTATAGTCGTGTGGGCATGAGTGGAGAAATGAAAATAGTGAAAAAAAATGCTCAATGAAATAAATTACTTTTATTTATTGATGAGACAGCAATTTAATTCAACATGTATTTTTAAAAATATGTTTCATGTCTCCATTCACATAGCCAATGCCCAAATTCAAGTCTTCACTATAGCATTTGAGGCTTTTCACAATGGTCACCCTTCCTAAGCTTCCAATCTTCTCATACGCTATTCTCCTACACAAACTCAACAGACATTACTATCTTCTGTTCTTCATACAAGATACTCCATTCCCTATCATGTCTGTCCCCTTTGCTCGAATTGCTTTCCTTCCTCATCTCTTCCTTCTTGACATCTCAGGCTTCTTTCCAGACCTTGACCTAGAGAAGACCATCCTGGTCCCTCTAGTCATTTGAGTTTTTATGTCTAAGGTGACATTCCTTCTATTCTGTATCTATCTTATATGTGCTTTTTTATTTGTTAGTTACTCATTCATTTTTAAACTTCTTGAAGGCAGAGATCATTTTTGTGTTTTTGCCTTTTTTTGGATCCCAGAACTTAACACAATCCCTGACACATGGAAAGTTTTATTTAAAAATTTATTTACTTATTTGTTTGTTACATTAAAATATCCAATCAATAATCTCTCTACCCTTCTCCCATTAGAAAAGGCATCATTTGACAAAAAGATATATGTATATCTAAAAGTATGTCTTATTTATTTCTACTTATGAGTAAGTTTTTAATAAATACCTATTAAAGCATTTGATTCTTTATTGAAGTTGACTAACAGCGGAATGAATAGAATGCTAGGCTTCCTCATTTTCCTGATTTGAAATCTGAACACAGATACTTACTACCTCTGTGACCTTAGCCAGGTCACTTAACCCTATTTGCCTCAGTTTCCTCATGCATAAAATGAGCTGAAGAAGGAAATGGCAAACCACTCAGCATCTTTGCTGAGAAAGGCCTACATGGGGCCACAAAGAGTCAGATAAAACTGAAACAACTGATCAAAAGAGAATGACTGAAGGAACTTAGCTGCTTCAGAAAGTTGTCTAAATCTTGGAAGTAATTGTAAACCATAATTTTTCCTTAAAATTAATTTTAATTTTAAGTGTACCATTGCTCCAAAGACTTCTCATTTTCTTCAGACACTAAATGTTCAGTAGTAATAATAACACACTCCTTACTTGCAGTCAAGGAGACCTAGCTTTGAATCTTACCACTAACACTTAATAGTTGTGTGCCCTTGAATAAGTTATTTGAATTCTCTGAAACTACTTCAGTTTCTTCATCCGTAAAACTGGGAAAAGGTGATCTATATATTCTGCCTCATAGAGTTGTGATAAGATAAAACTTCAAATGAGGTACTATCAAGTAAAATGCTTTGCAAATCTAGAAGTTTTATATTCATGCCATTGTACATCAGTATTATTAGTATATCATTTTAAGATTTATAAAGTGTTTTTCAAATGATGCTGTGAGCTAATATAAATATTATTATTCATATTTTATAGGTGAGGAAATTGAGACTCAGTAAAGTTAAATAACTGGCTTATGATCACAAAGTTAAGTTAATTGTTATAGCCAGGATTCAAACCTAGGTCTTCTAATTCTAGTAATTTCTCATTGTCTTTTTAATTAATTTCTTAAAAAAAACTTTTACAAAGGGAAATATACTGAAAAGAATAGAATTTTCCCAACACTCCAGGAAATTCTTTCTCTTAAACCATTTACTTTCCTGGGGAGAGTGGGCTCCAACTTAAAGCAGTTTTTGTGTAGTATTTGTCTCAGCAAGTTAACTTCTGAATGAGGATGACTCAATATCACTCATTTTTAGCTGTCTTCAATTCATTTCTAAGTTGGCTTAAATTGGTCACTCAGGACCTTGTTCCTTATTAAGAAAAGCCGTTAAAGGAAATCTAGCATGGCCCCTGGATTCTAGACCTCTAGAGCTCACCCTCTCCACTTTTTTTGATAACAAAATTGTAGCCTAGTCTTATATTCCTTTACCTAAGAGAAGGAAAAAACAAACTTCAAAAGGCAAGAAGAGAGAGCCTATTAGACCCAAGAGGGGAGTTTAAACCCTGTCTCTGACCTCATGCAGAGACTTATAGCATATTTTTCTTGAATCACTGTTAGAGAGGAAAAACCAAATATTTTCTGGTTCCCATCTATCTTGTAACCCCTTCCTTATTAAAAAAATAAAGAAAAAAAATTTTTTTAAAAAAAGAGAGAATGAGGAGGAAGAACTTTAAAACAGCCATTTCTGACTACACATGCATCTTGCTGTTCTTGGAGTCCCCTAGTACTCAATCAGGAGGAGGGATGTGTTTATCCTCTCTACTCTGGATTGAAGCTTGCTTATTGTAAGACTTCTGAGTTCAGCTGCCTTAGTGTTATTTTAATTTATGTTATTATGTACCACATCATTGTATTATTGTGCACATTATTCTTCTGATTCTGTTTTCTTAACTTGTTATTTTATACAATTTTCCTGTGTTTCTCTGAATTCATCCCATCCTTTTTTAAAGTAGTATTTCATGTAATTCAGATACCTTTATTTGTTACTAGAAATCACTCCACATTATTGAAGCACCTAAGATGTTCCAGCTAACTTCTAGAAATCGAAATATTCCAGAAACTAAAATGTCTGTTTTCCACGAACTACCTTATTATATGGATGCACTGGCCACAAAGAAAGCCTGTTGGCAGTAGGGAGCTGATCAGGAGCCTGTTGCGAGCCAGAAGTCTTACTCACTCCCAGATGTCTTCTCAATGTTTGCTGCCTGACCTTGCTGAACTGTCCATCACAAACTCTCCCTGAGGCCGCCTAAAATAGCTTAAACCAGCCTTGTGGTCAGCCATTGCTACCAACATTCTGCTTCTGTGTTCCACTGCCCATTTGCTGCTCCCAACTACTAATTGTTGCTACCCTTCTTGGGCTGTGGGTCCTCCACTCTGGACATCCTCCAGTATGTATACTGTCCCTTTTCATATATAATACTTTTAACTTGGATTCCTCAGTATTTGAAGGATGGATTTTTCATTATTGACATGGGAATACAAAAAGAGGCAAAAGGCAGTTCTTACCCTCAAGAAGCTTACAATCTAGTGGAGGAGACAATGTGTAAACATATATATGTGTATATTACAACAACATAAAGATTAATGGGAAATAATTAACAAAGCCAAGGCACTAGAATTAGGAAGAGTTGGGAAGGCTACAGTAAAATATGGGGGACCTAAAGGAAGTCAGGAAAACAGTGTTATGAAAAAATATTCTGTTATATATGGCACCTTTTTACTGTCACTGTCATAGTATATGACCACTTGGGGCAAGGGTATGGCTAATTTAGTGGGTTTTTTTCTCAAATTCTCCTTCCATGACACCATACTATATTCAAATCTATAGTATTACGTTTTTAAAAATTAAAATCACAGTCATTTTCCTGCACATAAAGTCAGCTTCAGGGGGAGATAATAACCCTTTCCTCAAATCAGTCCTTGAGGCTTAAAAAGTAGGAATTTTAATTTCTCTAAATTCACTATTAGTATTTTACACTTGGTAGAGCACTGGGCACTCTTCAACACTCAAGTAGAAGCTTCTAAAACATATACCCAGTGGAAATGGGCTTCCCAACAAATACATGTCAAGTTTAATTTTAAAACCATCTCTCAGGGACTCCAGTGTATTGAGAACTGATTTTTTAAAAAGATTGTATTATGTTTTGATTCAAATTATGATTCTTGAGTCATAACCAATTAGGACTTTCCTCCACATAACCACAAAACATTCATTGCTGTGGGAAATGGTGACTATAAGCCATATCAAGGATAGAAAGACTGACTTTCTGGGACTTTTTTATAGTTAATAAATGCCACAATCCCAGCCTCCTTCATTGGTCTCTTCTGGACTTTGGAAGGCTAAGGAATATTAACTGACCTTTTGAATTTCTTATAAAAAGTTAATATTCACATTAAATTGAAAAAAGTGCATTTATTTTTATAGCATCTGTTATAATGGGTCCAAAATACTTCATTAAGCATTTATGAATATAAATGTATAAAGTTCTTTATAAGCTTTTTATAATGAATTAAATGCCATTTCTCTATAAATATGCCTTGCATTAAGCTTCCTTGTTAGATTTTTCAGGAAACATTTCAAATAAAGTGGTTCAGCCTATCCCTATTTGAGATGAATGAGATCATTAGGAAACATTCATATCTGAAATAAGGACTGAGATCATTCAGCACACAACCTAGGGGCTGTAATTTTTAAAATATTCCAAATAATGAGTCTCTTTCAAATCATTAGGCTTAGAGACATTTAAGGAACTGATTCAATTAACCCAGAGAGGGGAAATGCTATAATGTGTGATTTATTTTTTGCAGATAAATTAAAATGCAAGTATCTATTGGAAAAGGTGGGTTGTCAGCATGGCTAGTAATGGGAACACAAAGGCAATTAGGCTGGGCCACCTGAGACTAAAATAACTCGTGCACACCAGAGCTTAACGTTCAAGCTGAACATTCTGTTATTGCTAAAAAAAATAAATAAATAATAGAAATTGTAAAGTCTTCTAAAAGGGGAATCGTTATGCTCCATGTTTTGTTTGCCTCAGTGATTCTAAAACATTTCCCTATTTGTCCCCCATAGCTGCTTTGGAAATATAGACCTCTAAGTGTCCTGGCTTCATACTTCCAAGTCGAAAATCGTGCAAAGGTGGTATTTTGAATTACAGTCTTGTTTGCTATCATTTAGCTGAGGAAACATCAGGCAAAGAATCTCTTTTTTCTTTTCTGCAACTATTCAATATTGACTCTAATATTGAGGTTCAATAATTTTTCACAACGAAATAGAATATACTCTATTTGTCTTCTCTTGGATAGGGGCTTGCTTGTAAGATGTATTCTAAACAGTAAATAAAGATAGCTCAAGAGGATAGGAGAGAGAAACACAAGGTTGAAGACACATTTTTCTTCTGAGACAATGGAAAAGATTACAAAGGTTGATAGGGTAAGAGATGTACTACTGAAGGGAATCTCGAAGCTTGGGTCATGCTACCCCCTCATTTTACAAATGAGAAAATTGGGATTCAGAGAAACAAAATAACACAAATAGTAAGTGGCAGATCTGGGTTTGAATTCCAGTTGTTCAGACTAAATCCAGGGCTTTTTTCCACTAGTGCCATGTGGCCTCAGGATATTGGAAATAAAGAAGGTTTATGTATGATAAGGTAAACAGAAGGGAGTAGAGAAAGAATATGGGCAGAAGGAGAGAAAGAAACAGAAGGTGAAGTACCTATTAAGGCACTAAGTTAGAGAGAGAATAATTAAGTAGTCATGGTCAGGGAAACACCTGATTTTGGAAATAAAGAGCCTAGGTTAAAATATTGGCTCTACTGCTTTACAATTTAGGTGACCTTTAGTAAATTATTTAATTTCTCCAGGTCTCTCTTTCCTCACCTGTAAAATAAGGAGGTTGTACAAGATGACCTTTGAGGTCCCTTCGGGTTCTAAATTTATGAATCTCTTTATTAAATCCTGAAATGCACAGAAATCAAGGAGATTGTAGAAGTTGTGTTTAGGCTTCATGAATCATTTTGGAGTGAACTTATTGAGGAACATTGTTCTTACTTGGAGAATTAGAGAATTTAGATAGAGTAGGAACATCTCACAAAAGACCACTGTCATCCTGGGTTACAGATTAGGGGGTAGGGAGCATGGGTTGTTGAAAAGTGGGGAATAAATGCCTAGTATCCTAGGGTAGGTAGTATTCTGGACAAGCTTGCAGATGTGAGAAATGGGAAAATCCAAGGTCAGAGATGAGATCAGAAAAAGAGGAGGAGGAGAAGGAGGAGAATGTTGGTTAGTGGAGTGAGGTGATAGATTCAAGATGCAAAATGAGACATATTTTTTTAACATGGCTTCTGTGGGAATTTGTTCTGCTTAATTATGTATATTTGTTAAAAGGGGTTTCACATCTCCCCCTACCCCCAGCCAGTGGGAGAAAATAGGACAAAGATAGAATTAAATGTCAATTAATTGAAAATAAAATTAAATAGAATATTTGAGTAAGAAAGAATAGATGGGTTAGAATTATTTTCACATGTTTTTGGACATTTAATCATTAGTGGTTTGGCTAAAAGCTATTCTTTATTTGCTATTAAAACCAGAGAAAATCAATAGGGTCTAATCTATTACCCACAAAACACGTGTGGCCCATTTGACCTCTAGGATATAGCATACCTCAAAATTTTCAGCGGAAAATGTTTTTTACCTAGTTAGTTATCCATTTTATCCAATTAGATATTGCCTTTTATGTAAGCTAATAGAATCTAACCACACCCTCTTCCCTGATCCATCAGATGACCACTAGGTGTCATACTAGCAGTCTGGAAATACAGAATTTTAGGATTAGAAAGAATTTTAGAGGCGGTTTTGACCAACTTAGACCTGAATAAGGATCTTTTCTACAGCATTTAAGATATATGCTCATTCCCTTATCCAGAAGCCCACCACTTTTGGATAGTTCTAATTATTATCTTTTCCTTATATTAGACCTAAATATATACTTCTGCAATTTGCACCTATTATGGTTCCTGATTATCCCCTCTGAAACTTAACAGATCAATTCTAACACCTCTTCCTCATTCCAGCTTCTTAAACTGGACAGCTATTATATCCACTCTTCTGTGTTTTCTCCTTTCCAAAAAGTTTTTTTTATTTTTTTATTTTTGGGGGGGGGGGGCAGGGAGTTGGAAGGATGCTGCCATGTCACTGCTGTGCAGCCATTAGATCTACTTACATTTGATTGATGCTATTTAAATCCATCAGCATTTACTAAATGCTTATAGAATATGAAGCTCTGTATGAGGAACTGGTGAAGACACAAAAGTTAGAAAGGCACAGTCTCTGCCCATTCTTGTTTACTTCCTGTGATAATATGAAGAATATTGGAAAAAAATCCATATAGCTCACACAGGTAGGGATTTCCACCCCCCCAGAAAGAAAACAAACAAAAAAGGAAAGAAAATCGAAAGTAGATGCCTCTCAACTAGGATTAATGAATCATGGATGAAATGAGCAATTCCATGGATAAGGTTACAGATAAAGTAACTAGACACTGAAGCCTTCATACACACTGAGGATTTTGTCAACTATCTAGTAAACACTTAAATATTTGTTTCATTGAATTAAATGGGGAATATATTAAATGCTTGAATTGATTAACGATGATTAAGTAGTTACTAGAGTATAATGCCAGAACCATATCATGATATGTAGAATATTTTAGGACATATTGGATATAAAAGTAATGTGGGACACCATCTTGTTCTGCAGTTTTTGCGGTCTAAAATGAGATGTCTATGAATCCTTCCTATAATACCATACTAGCTGTGGACAGATCATTAAACCTCTCTATGCTTGTTTTTTAACCTGTATAATGGGAATAAAAATAGCACAGGTATCTCACAATGTTATTTTGAGGTTCAAAAGGGATATTGTGTTATTGGAAATTTGGGGGTCTTTGAACCACATTTCCCATGAGCCTACTGGTTTCCTGTCCTTATGCACTGCCTGTAGATTGGGGGATAAAATTGAGGGGCTGGTGTTCCTCTCTCTCTTTACTTCCTATCACAGCATGGTAGAGCTGGAAACAGCTGGCTGTTTGAACAGCCTAAGCTAGCATGGCACTTGGCACTATTTTCTAGAGATTACTAATAAATCTTATAAAAACCATAATGTTTTTAAAGTTATTATTATATATTAATTTTAATTCTTACAATATGTATGTAAAGTGCTTTGCAAATGTTAATATACTGTTATAAGTGTTAGTTGTTATAATCATAAAATAATCAGAAAATGCAAGGCTATTATAGGTCTTCACTTATTAAGATGAGGTCTTTTAGAATGATCTCTTCAGAGATCATCACATCTAGGGCCACACATATAGCGAGTAACTGAGGCTAGATTAGAATGCAGATCTTCCTGGTTCCAAATACAGTGCCCAAATTACTAAGCCATGAGCCTTCTCATTTGTCTTTAAAATTTTAGCTCTGTGGCAAGACAAAAATGTATCTTTCTCCTCTTTATGATACTAGTCTTTTATATGATACTGCTTTAAAAGAAGACTGGCTAGAGGCAGCTACGTAGCACAGTGAATAGAGCACCAGACCTGGAGTTGGGAGGACCTGGGTTCAAATCTGGCCTCAGATACTTACTAGGTGGGTGACCCTGGGCAAGTTACTTTACCCCAGTTACCTTAGTCCTTGCTTTTCTTCTTACTATAGTACTGAATTCTAAGACAGAAGATAAAGGCTTAAAAAAAAGTACACTGGGTAATCCTTAAAAAGATTTTTAATGAATGTTTTCCAATTAATGATATTTTATTATATTAATATATGCTATATATAATATTTGTCTGACCTCTGATTAAATAATGGGATTGCTTTCAACTTATGACAGTAATTCCTTTTACTTCTAGACTGTAAATTCCTCTTTATGGTCCCCTTTACCTAATATAGTACCCTGCACACAGCAAGTGCTTAATAAATTTTCAAATTATTCCATAGCCACTTTTCTTTTTTCTTATTAATGTCTCTACTTCCTCATTACCTCTTTGCTTTTGAAATCAATCAGACCCTGTTTTACCCCCACTTTGAAAAATTCTCTGTGTATTTACATCACCTGATGCTAAGTTCCCACAGAGTGCCCATGGTCCCATCTTTTGGCCAAACTCTGAATAAGGACTCTAGTCTCCTTGCAAACTGGAAATACTGCCTTGGGTAAATTACAAGTTAAATAATAGAGACTTTGTGGCACTAGAACCTTATTCTCTGAGGGCTACAAAATCTCAAGTTTCCTCTTTCTTTCTACCCCTCTTCATCTGAGGTCTGAGTGCTAATTTAGATTTCTTTTTAAAGAATTTAGTATTCTTTCCAGCTTCGATACAGAAAGGACAAATAACAGGAGTGACTTGATTGGTTTCTGAAACCCATGGAATACGAAATTTCAGTTGCTTCTGAAATGGCACTCAACGAATCAGGGAACAAGAGGGCATGCTAGATCCTGCACAGTGGAAAAAAAAAAAAAAAAAAAAAAACAGCATAATTCCAGGAATCTTGTCAGGTTGGGATTAGGGGATGTGACCTAATGGAAGAAGAAAAAGGTTTCGTCCATTGCTTTCTGCTCCAAATTTAAAGACTAGGCTCAAAATTCCGTCACAGGAGAGGTTGTGGGGAGGGTCCTTTTCCCTTCCCCAGATCTGGTGGGGAATTTTTGCAGGCAGGCAAAAGAGTAGGGATTGTAAAAGTAAATGAAAAGAAAGATTAGTGGAGGGGAGAAGAGGCAAAGAAGCACAAAGCAAAGAAGCATGGGCATGGAGAGTGAGGTCACAAGATCAGTGGATTTGGGGTTAGAATCAACCAAAAAATACATTCATTGAGGGCCCGCTTTATGCCACATACTCTTCCAAATGCTGGGGACACAAATAAAAAGCCTGGAGAGGGGCTTTAGCGAGTTAGACTAGAACATTCCTGTCCTTAAGAAAAAGACCGCATGGAAAGGCGGACAGAGAAGGAGATATAAAAAGATGAGTAGGAAAGGTATGAAGAATGGAATAGAATGCCGAAGGGACTTGTCCCAGATGGGATCCCCCACTCCCAGTCCTGTGTCCAGCCCTGGCCCTCCCTTCACTGAGCTCTGGGTCCGGCAGAGGGCAGCAGCTCAACAGGAGAAGACGTCTGGGCCCCGGGGCACAGATTTGGTGAGGGGGGGTGGGGGTGGGAGGAGGACCGAGGGCGTGGGCACTTTTGGAGGAGAGCGTAAGAGGGAGGAGAAAGTTTTCTTCCAGAACTGAAGCTTGCGGAGATCCGACCAGCTAAAGTCGGGGTCTTCAGCATCCCTAGGCATTTTGGAGGGGAAAAGGGGACCGGTTCTCCGGGGGAGGAGCCCCTTAATTCTGCGTCCTGTGCCTTCTTATTTCTTGTGGAGGCGAGGGACTTCGAGGAGCGTTACTTTCCAATCTCCCCATTCTCTTCCTCCCCGACAGCCACTTTGGAAGAGGCAGAGTTGCGCGACTGAGACTATGGTGTGTGGCGGGCGAAACTCGGGGATAGAGAAGAATTTGGGCAATGCCCCCTCCCCCTGCCCCCAACTCCTCTCCCGCGAGATGGACAAAAATTCAGCTCCGAATTCAGTCCGCTGAGCCCTGAACGCCACGACTGGGGTTCTCTCTGAATTTGTTAGTCCTAACCCTAATTGGGGATCTGCATTCTGAGCACCCCAACCTGGGTGTGCAGGACAGTGCCATTAACCCAGGCACTCGACTTGGGCATCACACCCTGGTGTCTCTTTGCACGCTAAGGGAAAGTTGTATCGAGGTCCTTGACCGTTGCAGGGAACGAGGGGAAAGCATACTTCGCAGGCTCCTCTGCCCACCTCTCCTTCCCCAACCCCCCAATCCTTGCTTTTCCCCCTCCCCCTCCCCCAAGAGCGCCCTGGAAGCCTCTTGTGGAGATAGCTCTTTCAGGCTCCAGTGGCTAGAGAAAATAGAATTGGATCATCCCAAAGGTCCCCCCACCTCATTTCGCATCTCCCCCCTTTGTCCCCCAGTTTAGCACTTGGCTGCTAATTCATTTTTCCAAAACTAGCCAACTCTGCTCTCCTAAGCGAAGACCCAGGTTCCTGCTTAGGCACCCCCTAAGATTTCTTCCCAGGTGCGCCTAGTCCCAAGGTGCTAATTCTGCTTAAAGGATGAGGGGATAAACCTCTCCACTCGGTCCGCCCCTATCCCGCCTCCCTCCCTCCCCAGTACCTAGGACCCCTGTGTTCAGCTCCTCCTCTTCTCCCCACCCTCTCCACCTTCCAGGCACAACTGGGGGTTGGGAATCCAGGGAGGGGGATACTTGGGATATGGGGATCAGTAATAGGGTTCTCCTAAGAAGGAAGCGGGGGGGTGGGGGGGAGAAAGAAAGGGGGGTGGTGATGGATGGAGGAGGGGCGGGGTGGACTTGACCAAGTGAGCGCCCGTGACCTGTTGCGTGTTGATTGACTTAAGCCTTTCTCCCTGATCGGAGCTGAGTGGTTTATGTAAATAGAGGATTTTAATTCTATCGTCCTAGGTAGGATGGACCAGCCCCCCTTGCCTCTGCCCTCATGTCCAATAAGAAGAGACCCAGCTTGACACCTGCCTATATACAGAGCGAGAGCTAAATCTTCCACACTGATCCCCGGGACATATATATATATGATATATATATATATACACATATATACACACATATACACACTTGCTTCTCTCTATATATGAGAGCTAGAGAAACTCCAAGGCGAGGAAAAGGGGGTGTGTGCTAGGAAATCCCAAGATCATGACTTCTAGTAAAATTGAGATGCCTGGAGAGGTGAAGGCAGACCCCACCGCCCTGATGGCATCACTGCACCTTTTACCTTCGCCCACACTCAACCTTGAGATCAAATATACCAAGGTAAGTAGACACCATTGTCCTCTTCAGCACGGATTCCTTTCTGGAAAAGGGTCGGTTTTTTTTTAATTGATTAATTTTTTTTTTTTTTTTGGCGGGGGGGAGAGGGGGAGAGGAGGGAACAATGAGCTGAAGGAGGTTAGAGGTCCATTCTAGTCTGACCTCCCCAGGTCCTGTGATTGAAATCCCAAAGAAACAGCTTTGCAGAGCAAGGACGCTTAGGAGATCCGTAGAGATCTTGGAAAGCTCCAAACAGATGATGGTTATAGGGTAGGCTCTTTCCTCAATCCATCTCTGTTTTCTGCTGGTCTAGAGTGACCCTCATACATTTATTTCTCTTGCTCCTGAGTGCTCAAAGGAAGTTATACGAACAACTTCAACTTTTCAGAGGGCAAAGGAGAGAGTCTTTTTTTACTTACTTCTTTGCCCCCTGGGGCATCTTGATTTTTCAGTTTTAAGTGTTTAAAGGGTTGTCCTTTCTCCCAGGTTGTTATATCTTGGACGAAGTCTCTGGACTAATTTTGCCCTTGAATTGACATTGTTGTGGGTGACTTATTTTTCCTGTAGAAAATTGTGAAGACGAAAAATGTTGTTGCTTATTTCAAGAATTGCAAGAAAACTGTTAATATTAATGCGTAGCTCTGATAACCTACCGGTATTTGATTTGAATGTTGCAGAAAGTTACTTTCCCCCAGGATCCTTAGAAACTAAGCATTTAAGTGTATGCTAGCAGGTTCACTTTGGAGTTCAAGTTTTTTATAACCAACTTTGACAACTTGAGAGCCAAAATCAAGAAGGGTTTTTCATTCCTAAAGGGAAAAAAGAATACATTTTCTCCATTTGACTATAAATCGTCCTTAGAATTTCTTTCTGCCTTTTTTCTCTATCGAAAATTGTTTCCTAAGTTAAACCACACTTCCTGGGAGATTTGTAACTGGCATTTTAAAGAATGAAATTGAAGGGGGGCGGAATACGATTCCAGATTTCTTGTAGCTTGTTTTAAAAATCTCCTTTGTGTTTGTCGATTTTGTTTAGAGATTTTTTTTTTTCCTGGGGGGGAAAAAGTTTCCCTTTTACTTTTTTAAAAAGCCAGCACTGAAAAGTATTTTCTGGCAAACTTTAGAGAGTGGAACACTGTTTAGTAGGAAAATCGGTTGTTATACACTTACCGGTATATGGTAAATAAAAGGTATAGATTCAATCGAAATGTTAAATTATAGGTGCTTTCACTTGTGTTAAGTTTTAGGAACTAAATGAAGATAACTCACATTATGCATGACAAATGGATTTAGTCTACCTGCATGTGTCACAAATCAGGGAAGGGAGGCAAAATGAAAAGTTATTAATGGTTACAGCTATTTAACCATCTTTGCATAACAATTGTGCCCATCTTTTCTCAAATTTTGCAAAAAAGGAAGAAAGTAGGGGGCCGGGAAGGAGAGGGAGAAAGATTTCTAAACATAAAAGCTACAATATTGAACAGGTCCCTTACTTGCTCAATATAAAATAACTTCTTAATTAAAAATAAAAATTAAGATCTAACAATTCTTGGTGGCTATGGACTAAGGAGGAAATAATGATGGCTTTACTAGCAAAAGGGGCGGGGAAGATCCCTCATTAGCCTTTTGGGGTTTGGCTTTATTGTTCTACTTTTTCTACTTTTGGCCATGTTTTTTGTACAGCCTCTTCAGAGAGCTAAAGTTAAGGCTGGAGCAGGTATCTATCTCAGGTTTTAATTTTGAGACTCCTCGGGTTCTCTTGTTCAGCCCGACCCTCCCCCCTTCTCCCTCCTCCCCTTTCCTTTCCCCTGTCCGCTTCTGTAGGAAAGACAACTGATTTATAGCTAATTGGAGCCTTTAATGTGAAGTCTTGCCTGGAGAAGACTTTTATCTGGTATCCACTTGCCCACTTATTACAAAGAAAAACAATTAGAAATGAAAGAATGGATTGCAACCTGATTCTTTAATTTGTGGGGAGGAGGCACTTCATTTCTTGTGTGACAAACAGCCCCCATAAACACTAACACTAATCCAAAGGAAAGCACTTTCCCCCAAACTTGTAAAATCAGATATCTGTGAACATTCCCAGCAGTTTTACTCCTCTGGTTTTTAACTTGGACCCCTACACTTGCATATATCCCAAGCAGTGGGGCAAAACACTTCTTAAAATCCTGAGCACAAGCCACAGGGAAATTTGTTGTTTTTTCCTTCTTTTTTTTAGTTGTTGTTGTTGATAATTTAGGATTGTGATTCCTTAACCTAGGGTAAAACGAGGAAAAGGAGTGGTGGTGAAGATGATGTCTTGGATTAGAAAAATCAAGTATAATTAATTTGCAAATATTAGTTTCCCCAAAAACCGATTCAATGTAAAATGGATAATTATGAAAATGATGACTTTCTTAGGAACCTCTAAGATAAAGGAATAGTAGCTTTAAAAATTTTAAGTATTGCATTTTTAGGGTTCATAGAATCAGCCATATAATGCAGGCCTTAAATTTGTGTTTCCTTGAGTTAGTATGTAATACGAAAAGAAAAGGTCTCTTACTGAAATTTTTGCTATTTCAAGAGGACAGGTCTTTTGTGGATGATACTATTTATAATTTTTTTTTTACTTTTTAAGACTGCTATATGTCACTGCATACAAATAAATGGTTTGATAAGGATAGCTGGATATTTCAGTATGTATTTAGAGTGCCTTTCATTTCTCACATTGGCATTCATTTTTCTTTTTAAAATAAGATTTAATTTCTCCCCTGTTAAGAGCCTTTTATTAAAATTTTTGTCCAAAGAGTTAAGATGACTTGGCTAAGGCAATTCTGCTAGTTTAGGACAGAACCAAGAACCTCTCTGTCTTTATCTGTCTGTCTGTCATCTATCATCTAACACTCAAATTTTAGCTCTAGTGGAATATATGAGAAGCAGGATTCAATGATTTTGCCTCTAAATCAAACTCTTCATTACTTAGGTTACTGGAGAGAAAACCTCTAAAGCTTTTCATTGACCTTAAAGAGGTGAAAACCAAACCCCAAATCAGCAGATGTCATGGGAAAGCTCCAATCTCTAGTGAGAATGATGTCCAGTCACACCATCCCTTTTTGAGGGGGATATCTTTTCTTACCTAATGTCTATTCTTAGTTCCCTAACAGTCACTTGGGTCCTAAGGGTTTGGGTTGATTTTGTTTGAGAGGTGTGTGTGTGTGTGTGTGTGTGTGTGTGTGTGTGTGTGTGTGTGTGTGTGTGTGTGTGTGTGTGTTTTATGATTCTAAACAGAAGAGGTCACCAAGAAGAGAGAGGAGATGCTAGGGAAGGAAGAAGGACCTCAGTAGTAATAGGAACCAGTTTGAGAGAGGGAAAAAGTAGTCTGTTTTCCTACTGACACATCTCAGCAGTTAGTATAGAGTTTTAGTCAACTTTAAAGCTTACCTCAGAATTTAGAGTGAGAAGGAACCTTAGAGATCTTCTAGTACCATTCCCTCATTTTGTAGATAGAAAAATTGTCAAATGGAGGAAGTTAAGTCACTTACGTAGCTTCACACTGCTGGTAGATGGTGGAACTGGACTTTGAATTCAGGTCCTCTGAAAGCATCGCTTAGCATATCATAGGGCAGGGGTACCCCACCTGGAATAGACAAACACCCCTCCCCTCAACTTTGGGATTATCAGAAGCCTTTCAAGAAGGCATGGAGAATATTTGGAAAATAATGATATTGTCTTATTGAAATATTTCAAAAGGAAAAGTGTCAGAACAAAAAATGTTACATATCAAAGTTTTCTTTATAAAAAGTTCTTCATTTTATTTCATATGTCTGGTAAACTCTAGAATATATTTACTTTCATAGGGAATACTGAAAACCAAGGGAAACTGGAACTAAAAAAGAATGGGCACTCATTGCAATAGGTAGGGATTCTTAACCTTTTTTTGTGTGTCATAGACTTCTTTCACAATCTGGTGAAACCTATAGATCATTTTCTCAGAACAATGTTACTTTTTAAAAAATCAATAATAGAAAATGCTAAATTTCAATTAGAGATTAGTGAAAGTAAAGATCTAGGTTTTTTTCCCCATCTAAACTTATAGCCCCTCCATAAACATGAGGTATCTTTGGATACAGTCTTAAGAACCTCTATTATCGGTGAACAAATACTGCATGATCAGTGCTTGCCTTATTAATTTGTGCCCTAAGAAAATTTCATTTAGATTCCAGTAGGTGCTTTGGGGAAAACTTATCCTTATCACCCTTACATCTTCTCTTTCACTGTAGCCACTGCCAGGTATTAATAGCTTCTCGCATTAAGCTAATGACCTATACATCACTTTTTTTTCCCCTGAGAACACATGAATTCAGAACCTATCCTTATCAATATGTCATTTAAATTGTTCCAACATGTGCTGTTTTAGATATACATGTGATAAGTTTAATTTGTGGTTGTACTATCTGGATTAATTAGGACCTCCTAAAAAGGCCAAGTAAGCCAAGATTAATGCTAAATGCATTTATTGGCACTTAAGAAAAATTATTTGAATTGCTATACATCCTTCTTAGAGATGCTGATTAAACAGTTTAAAGCCCCATAAAAGAATTAATTCTTTTAAAATAAGTGCAGGGAATTGGGGGGGGGGGAAAGTCACCGTTAAATTATATGAAATACTTTTATTGCCACCAACTATCATAGGACCACTTTCTATATACAGTGGAAACTTTATTGAAGTTCATTGAATTCCAGCATCAAGTCCAATGGATATGGAATCTGGAAGAGATCGACTAGGCCTTTCTGTGCCATTCTTAGCTCAGAAACCCTAGTGGCTTTCTATAGCCACCAGGAGGAAATGCAAACTCCTTCATCTAGCATTTAAATTTCTTCCACTTATATCATATCATATTATGATATGTTTTGCTATGTTATATTATAAATTATTATATTATACGAATTATATATCATAATGTAATACATATCATATTGCATTATGGTAATCATGCAATAGATAATATTAAGGATTATGTTATGTCATATTAATTATATCATATCACATCATGTACTATATAACAAAGCACATATCACATCACATTATTATATTATATTGAATTATATTGTATTGTGTCATATGTCGTGTTGTGTCATGTGTCATGTTGTGTCATGTCATGTCATGTTATGTTATGTCATATTATATTACATTACATTGTATCGATTAGTTGTTCTCTAACCAAACCTACACCCTTCCACCACCATGCATTTTCCAGGGGCCATTCCGTTACATTGGCTCCAATGTCCTTTTCTCCACATCTCTCTCTTTTTACTAGTCCTATTTCAGGTGGCAACTTCTCCATGAAGCCTTCCCTGCTTCTCCCAGCTAAAAGTGATCTTCCCCTTTTAAGTGTCCTTAAATCATCCCTTTATCGGGATCTTTCCTCCATTCCTTTGTCCCACTCTACTTGGAGTTGTATCTCCTTGTGTAATATGGGGGTCCGATTCTTCTAGAGAAGTTCCTTGAGGGAAGGCCTTGGTTTGTTATTTAGGAAGTGACCTTCCTAAGTGTTTTGTTGAACTCAATGGAAGAGGAAAGAGAAAAAGATAAAAGTGGAAGCCATTGGAAGAGGGAGGGAAAAAGAAGAAAGAGAAAGCAGGAGGAGGGAAAACTTGTCCTGAGGGCTTAATGGATCAAAAAAAGAGCTTAGCAGGACTCTTGTTTGGTCTTTGCTGGTAGACATCTGAAGTTACCTTTAGTACCCAGCACACAGGGTGGCTGTCGGGATCAAATGAGATCATGCATGTAAAGTGCTCTGTAAACCTTTAAAGCCTATATAAATGTCAGCAAACTAGTATGTGCAGCATATACGAATGTAGCCCTTGGGTTTAACTTGGGGCTTTGCAATGTTTAAGCTACAGGTGGAATTTTTCTGTAGACTTTTTACTAGGAGTGGTCCAATAAAGAGTCATTTCTTTTATTTCAATCTGCCAACTTTCATATTGAGTGACAGGGTTCGCTGAAGTGTGTTGATATGGGTTAGAAAGAAAAAGGATGCTTTGTACATCCTTGGAAGAGAAAGAGAAGCTATGTAAGACTTTGTACTTGTTCTCAAGGAATGTACAATCCCATTGGAGGAATTATGGTTCCAAATTCAATACAGATGAAAATAGGTAATGCTTAATTAAATTGGGCCTCAAAGAATAAAGTTGTAGATTGGCTTCCTCATCTGGGCCTTTTTTTCCTGCATCAGTAAAATAAGGAGGTTGAGCGAGCATTTGGCACTCAAAAATTTTTTAAGGATTTTTTAAAATTACATATAATTAGGAAACATTTAATAAAATAAGTAATGATATATTAAAAGCTCAAAAAAAATGAGGACGTTGGTCAAATGGTTCTAAGCTCCCCTCTGGGCCTGGATCTGTGATCCTATCTATGGTCGGTTTGGGTAAAGATAAAAACATTTGAGGTTTCAAGAAGTCCTTATTTACTGACAAAGTATCTGCTTTTTCATTGTGCAAAGATTATAAACCACTTTATCTATCTTATAGCTGTGGTGCTAACATTTATGACTCTCCTTTTAAAAATGACCTCAACTAATATTTCTGGTTTTTGGTGCAATCGTGTAGAAACTCCTACAGCCAATTATCCTGGAATTGTCTAAACTGGGAGATGTCTCTAATGACTGGCAAAAATTTATATACCCCACAGGACCTTATAGTCCTAGAATGAGTGTTTTAGTGATAAATTACTCATATAATTATGGATTATGTGTTCATTAAGTATATTTTTTGGTTTAGTTTTTTTTGTTTTGTTTTTTTACATTTTTAAACCCTTAAGTTCTGTGTATTGGCTCCTAGGTGGAAGAGCGGTAAGGGTGGGCAATGGGGGTCAAGTGACTTGCCCAGGGTCACACAGCTGAGAAGTGTATGAGGCCAGATTTGAACCTGGGACCTCCCGTCTCTAGGCCTGGCTCTCAATCCACTGAGCTACCCAGCTGCCCCCATATTTATGTATTTTGAAGCCCTTTGATTTCTGTTTTACATGCATATATCCATGCATACTTATACACATATATGTAAATAAATTATATATATATAACATATATATATAAATACATATATATTTGTAATTTCACAGCAATCCAATGAGGCCAGTAGGGCAGAAATTAGGGTTATTCTCTTGTTTGTAGGAAATGGGGCCAAGCCCTGGATTCACTGTTTCATTCTATTGTGGAAGTTCCTCTCACCAATCTGTAATTCCTTTGTAATGTATAACATATGGGAGTTTCCTGGAAAACCAAGAAGTCATGACTTACCCCATAGTCATATAGACAGTATGTGTCAGAGGCAGGACTTAGGCATGCCTTCCAGCCACTAGGCCACCCACTGGGCCTCTCTGGGGCCCCTATAGTAATAGCCATGTGACAGATAAGGGAATTGAGACTCAGAGGTTAAATGACTTACCCAAGGACACACAATGAATTAGTGAACTAGGCCCATTTCTCCTGAGCCAAGACATCTAGTTTACTAAAGTATGCTACTACTCAGTTATCTTCAAGTCCTTGTGGAACTGTATTTATTTCTTTTAAAAAAATTCAATTGACAGTATTTTTTCCCCATTAAATCTTCAGAATTGGGGGAGGAATCATCTTCATTAGATTTGTGGACTTTTAAATTAATATTCAATATCTCCAAAGTATAACATTTATAGAGATTTATTAATGTTTAACTAGAGAGCTAGAGAACACAGGGAACATTCCCCATTCATTTCACATGGAAGAAAGAGCTAGGGCAACAAGGACCTGTCACCACTCAATTCAGGAAGAAGAGGAAGCTAGGGGAGCGTTACCCAAAACTTATATACAATCTCACAAAAGATACATGTAAACAGAAAGGAAAAGGAATCGTGAGTAATACAGACAGGAAGTCTGGGTAATGTAATTTCAGGGGTTCAAGACTTCCCAGCTATACAGATTTTAAAGTGTTCAGACAGAGGAGCACAGATTAAGGGCTGGAAGGGATCTTGGACATGATCTGGTTCAAGGCTCACATTTCACAGTTGAAGAAACTGAGAAGCAGAGAGGTGAAATGACTTGCTGGAGGAATGACAATAATAATAATAATAACAATAATAATAATAACTAATGTTTATATAGTGCCTACTATGTGCCAGGCATTTTTATGTGCTTTATGTCATTTATTAAATTATTTCATTTGCTTCTCACAACAACCCTAAGAAATAGATGCTATTATTATCCCTATTTTACACATGAGGAAATTGAGGCAAACAGAGGTGACTTGCCTGGGGTCACATAGCTACTAAATTTTTTGGTGCAGTTGTGCAGAATTCCTAGGGCCAATTATCCTGGAATTGTCTAAACTGGGAGATGTCACTAATGATTGGCAAAAATGTAAATGCCCCACAGGACCTTATAGTCCTTATATTAATATATTTGTTTTATATATATGTATACATGTATACATATATAATATACTTGAACTCAGGTCTTCTTGATTCCAGGCCCCATGTTCTATCCATTGAGCCACTGGGCTGCCCCCGTAAGGTACCAAGTACCAGAGCCAGAATCTCAAGTCCTGTCCTCTGACTCCTCCATCCAGAGAGCTCTTGGCCACTGAGCCAGAGAACTTTCTCTTCCCCTTAGTGCCTCAAGGACGAAGAATCTGAGCCCTGATGCCTTGTTTGGTAAACCATGTTGCCAAACTCCTTCACTGATATCTTCACTTGATAAATGATTCTTATTATTCATTTCTAAAATTAAAAAAAGTAATCCAATGAGGCATATTCTTGGTTATGTTCAGGTTTTTTCTCATTTGTTTCTGATTTGTTTCTCAAACTGTTTCTTTTCAAACTCTAGTCATTGGGTGTTCGGTCCACTGCTGGGCAGACTGTCTTGGCTCACATGATTTGGAAAGGCGACTAACCTTTAAGAAATTCTAGTTTGAAAGATAATTGGAAAGTTTCTCTATTCTTTTCTCCCTACACAAGTTTGCTTCGCTCTTAATAGCCTTTTCTTGGAGCTCAACATAGAGATTTATTGGTTTTTTTGGGGGGAGTATGTTAAAAATTATGATCATGACTCAACATTCTACTGTTTTTATTGTTTTTTTTTAAACGTAGGGAATCCCCTATTCTCTTTCTCTGCTCCTGTTTCATTACTTTCAAAAGTGGTTGTCTGTTCTGTTTCCTCGAGGCACTCTATGGCAACGGAAAGAGAATTATCCAGGGAGACTGGAGAACTGGATTCTTGTCCCGGTTCTGCTCCTCGCTAGCTGCATGACTTTGGAAAAGTCAGCTTTTTAGTTTCCATTTTCTCATCTGTAAAAGGATCAGAGTAAAGCTAGATAGATGCCTTTAAATTTTTAAGCATGTTTTCAGAATGATTGGATGGAGGAAAAAGGGAGAGGTCAGTCGTTTTTATGCCACTTTTAATATCTTTCAGGATATTTTCCTATTGAATACTCAGTTTATTTTGAGTCACAATGTATTAAGGAACATTTGACTTTTTCCATCACGCCACCAGCCTGGTACCTGGGAAACAGCATTGACTTTGAAGTCAGAGCATCTGGGGACGAATCCTTCCTCTGCTACTATGTATGTGACTTTGGGGCCTCAGTTTTCTCAGCTTTAAAACAAGAGGGTTTGGGGCTAAGATGAACCCCCAAATCTCTCGTGTTTCTGAAGCTAGGATGGTGTGACCATTAGTCTTCAGTTAATTGGATTCTCGGAACAATTAGTGGAATATTGTGTACACTCAGGTGAAGTATTATTCAGATTATTACTTATTGCCATGCCAGAAAATGGAGTTGCCTTCCCATTGTGTGCTAATATTCTAACTCATTGTTGTTCAGTTTAATTCAAGTATTTACTGTGTTCTACTTGCCAGGCATCCTATCACCTGACAAAGGACACATATCCCCTATCTTTATGGCATTTACGTTCTTCGTCTGTTTTTCTGACTCTGAAAATCTAATCTATCTTTTTTTATATATGCATCAGTGTTTCAGAATCTAGCACAATACATTATACAATTAGGTGTTTAGTAACTCCATTTTGATAAGGAAATTATGAAAAATTATCAACAAATCCAATCTCTACCCTCTCACCTCCTTTTTAGCCAACTAGGTGGCACCGTGGATAAAGTGTCAGACCTGAAGTCAGGAAGACTCATCTTTCCAAGTTCAAATCTAGCCTTAGACACTGACTTGCTGGGTAACTCTGAGCAAGTCACTTAAGCTTGTTTGCCTCGGTTTCCTCATTTATAAAGTGAGCTAGAAAAGGAAAAAGCAAATCACTCCAGTATCTATGCCAAGAAAACTCCATATGGGGTCGTGAAGAGTCAGACATGATTGAAATGGCCCAACAACAATGAGACACTTTCACAGAATCATCCTGTATTTATACTGCAAGGGGCCATTTAAATCACTGTGTCCACATCGAACTTTATAGTAAACTGAAACTTAGAAAAACCAAAAGACTCTTGCCCAAAGTCACAGAGAGAGTAAATGGTAAATTCAGTTCTCGAGCCCAAGTATTCTAATTATATGTTTGTTGTCTAAGAAAGGATCAAATGGGACTGTAACCACACACAAATGTCTGCAAATATATGTATACAAATATTTAATATTTAATATAGATATTTAATGCAAACATTCAAGTACTACATAAATATTAATAGTATTACTAATAAAACTGTTGTATCATCTGGATGAGAATAGTCTGCAGGTAAATGTGTACCTTGCCATTATTGTAGGCTTTTTGATTGCACATTATAGTGTTTTCCTGTGATGTTATAAGTACGTGGAAAATGTCTGCTGTATATGTCAATTTAATTCAATTATCACAATCATGCTAGTGATCTACTGTGTGCAGAGTACTAATTATTGGGAAATCTACAAAGTAAGTGTTATTTGGCATGAGAAGGCAAGTCTTCCTTAAGCTTAGAGAGGATTGGAAGTTTCCTAGATAGGGGAGGTAACATTTAAGATGATTTTTAAAAGAATGGGGCAAGGAGCCACTAGATAGCACAGTAGATAGAGGGTCAAGTCTGGAGTTGGGAGGACCTGGGTTCCAATCTGATTTCAGACACTTTCTATGCGTGACTCTGGTAATTAGTCTTTTGACTCCAATTGCCCAGCCTTTGTCACTCTTCGGTCTAAGGAGATAAAGGCTTAAAAAAAAAAAAAAAGAATGGGAGGCTCAGTGGATTGAGAGCTAGGCCTAGAGACAGGATGTCTTAGGTTCAAATTTGACCTCAGATACTTCCCAGCTGTGTGACCCTGGGCAAGTCACTTAATCCTCATTGCCTACCCTTACTGCTCTTCTGTCTTAGAATTGATATTAATGGGGGCAGCTGAGTGGTTCTTTGGTTTGAGAGCCACGCTTAGAGGCAGGAGATGGGTTCAAATCTATCTTCAAACCCTTCCTAGTTATGTGACCCTAAGCAAGTTCCTAGCCCTTACTGCTCTTCTGCCTTGGAACCAATACACCAATTCAATTCTAGGAAAATAAGCTTTAAAAAAAATGATACAGGGAGCAGCTGGGTAGCTCAGTGGAACCCAGCCTCAGCCACTTCCCAGCTGTGTGACCCTGGGCAAGTCACTTGACCCCCATTGCCCACCCTTACCAATCTTCCACCTATGAGAAATACACCGAAGTACAAGGGTTTAAAAAAAAATGATACTAAGAGAGAAGGTAAGAGTTTAAAAAACCAAGACAAAACATAATGGAATTAGGGCAGTTAGGTAGCAAAGTGGTTAGAGCTCCCGGCCTGGAGTCAGGAGGACCTGGGTTCAAATATGGTCTCAGACACTTCCCAGTTATTTGACCCTGTGCAAGTCACTTAACCCTGATTGCTGCTCTTCTCTCTTAAAAATGATTCTAAAGCAGAAAAAAAGGGTTTAAAAAAACATAATGGAATCTTTGAAGTAACTCATTATAATCTATACTAACAGGTTACTTTCACTAGTACAATGACTTGCAGAAAAAAATTATTTGCTAAATGAATCAATATTTGTCAAGTTGATTTTCTCTTAATTCGCTTAAATGCCTCACAGTTTCTTCTGGAGCGAAGCCTGCTGATGGATACAGTTTGTAAGAGAGCCTGAGGATTTGGTGTTGGATGGATTTTAGAAATCATCTAGTTCACTTTCCTCATGAAGTGAGTTCCCAGAAGATCACAGAGGTAGAAGAACCAGCATTCCAGCAGGATCTCATTTGGCCTGTCTCCCTCGCCCTGAGCCCAGTGCTGTGAAAATAGCAGCCTCTTAAATAGTGGAATCTAATTGGCCCCAGTCCCTGGACTCCAAATCCTGCTTTCCTTCCACTAGAGCGCCTTGCTTCTGATGCACCTGCTAAGTGCCGTTGGATAGACCCAGATCTGAGAGCCCACTCTGTTTTTTCTTCTCTGTTTTTTCTTCTAGGTGGGATCCTCACTAAGTGTCTGTTTCAGAAGGTTCATAGATAGAGAGCTAAAAGGGTCATCAGATGCTATGTAGTACAACCTCCCCATTTTACAGATGAAGAAATGGAAGCCTAGAGAACTTTAGTTTCCTGTTTCAGATTAATATTCATTCAGTTGTTTCCCAAATCTTTGTGACCCCATTTGGGGTTTTCATGGCAAAGATACTAGAGTGCTTTGCCATTTTCTTCTCCAGCTCATTTGACAGGTGAGGAAACTGAGGCAAAGAAAGTTAAGTGACTTTCCCAAGGTCCTACCAGCTAGTAAATGTCTTGGGGCTGGATTTGAAGTCAGGAAGATTTCAAGAAATCAGGAGTTGGGGGCAGCTGGGTGGCTCAGTGGATTGAGAGCCAGGCCTGGATTCAAATCTGACCTCAGACACTTACTAGCTGTGGGGCCCTGGGCAAGTCACTTAACCCCCATTGTCTAGCCCTTAAGGCTCTTCTGCCTTGGCACCAAATACACAGTATTGATTCTGAGATTGACGGTAAGAAAAAAGAAAGAGAAAAAAACATCAGAAATCTTCCTCACTATAAGCCTGGCACTCCATCTACCTGGTTTCTTTTACTCCCAAGCCAGGACTTTATCCTCTGTTCCTTGCTTCCTCCTTATCTGTAAAATGAGAATAATACTAATGTATTTATACACATTCTCAGGGCTATTATGAAGAAAGTTCTATTGGAAACCTCCAAGTGACATTCGAATACGAGTTATTACAATTATTGACCATTAGTATTATTATTTTAGGTAGCAATTTGGAATGTAGAATCGTAGGACCTGCTATTTGGAGCTGAAAGGGACCTTGGAGGTCATGAGTCCAACTTCCCTCAATTTAAAGCTGAGGAAAAGTTTGAGAGATTTGCCCAGAGTCAAATAGCAAATAAATGCCTGAGGCAGGATTTGGACTTGAGTCTTCTTGAATACAAGTCCAGGGTTCTATCCACTCATAATACCACTTAGGCAGCCATGTGTCCAATTTCACTTAGAAGTTGGGCTTGCTCAAGCTGTTGGGAGCTGGTGCATTTTGCAAAGACGTGTCTCTTAATCTTTTCCTCGTGTCTCCTTTTGCTGTTGTTTCTTTCAAAATGCAACCTGACATATTGGAGATGCAGTTTCCAGAAGTAGGAGATAGACACTATTCCAGAATTAAATAGGGTGCAGAGGTTCCATCTTGTCTTTTCTGAGCAAACTCCTTGTTATTTTTTTCGTGTTTGACTCTTCGTGACACGTTTTGGAATTTTCTTGGCAAAGATACTGGAGTAGTTTGTCATGTTCTTCTCCAGCTCATTTAGCAGGTAAGAAATTAAGGCAAACAGAGTTAAGTGACTTGCCCTTGGTCACAAAACTAGTAAGTGAGGTTGGATTTTGAATTCAGGTCTCACTGACTCCAAGCCCAGAGCTTTATTCACTGTGACACTTAGCTGGCAACTACATCATCTACCATTTTCTTTGTCCTTCAGCAGAAATGGCTGCATCAGAAAATGACTGACTGGAATAAGAATGACCTGAATTATTTCTTGGCTCTATCAAACATCTAATATCTTTTCAATTACTTTGTGGGGGAGTGATATGTAAAAATGACCACTTTCTTGGTGGGAAAATCATACTAGATTCTTTTTTTTTTTTCTAATGGACCTGCCAGAAGTTGCTTTCTGGAGAAACCTGACCTAATATTCTCCAGATTTTTCACCCCTTATAATTTTAGAAAGAACACATTACTCCATTTCTTTGTCTTTTTGCTTTTCTAATGCAAACATGTTCTCTCTTTCTCTCACTTTGTTCCCTCTTCCTTCTTCCTCTGCCTCAATGGATCTCTCTTAAGAGAAGCTTTTGACATCTCATTTCTAGGTTAAAGGAAAGTCTTTACCTGTTTTCACAGAGCAGGCTGTGCCTGGGAACCTTTGTGGCCATCGGCTCCTTCAGCTGTTTGCCTAAAATGCTCCTTAGGGAGGCTAAAAGCAATGAACCTGGAATAACCACATTTGACTTCAGGGAGCCCTCTTGAGAATTTAGTAATTACTTAATGGATTGAATTGGCGACATATACTATTCCAGATAACAGCTTGGGTTACATTAAATTAACCTTCACAAATGGGTATTTATTGGTGTACTCTTAAAAGACTACATGTGTTGGCCATAATTGCTCTTCCTTGCTTCTCCATGCTGATGGGTATTTGCACTGTCTGAGTGAAAAATTTCTCAGATTAAAGCCTGGGTGGTAGTTTGAGCCATTTAGTGGTGTGTGCCATTGTGTGAAGCACATTGAGCATAAATCCTGTCTTGTAAACAGCAGGGAGACTAAGGAGATTTGCCCACATTCTGGTGTCATTACTTGGAGTTCCAGCAGAGAAAAAGAGGAGACCATTTGAGAGAGAAGCAGAGGGTACAAAGAGAGGATGAGTATTTGAATTCTGGGATCCAGCCTATTGAGGACAGATCATTGTTGAGGATAGGCATACGTGTATCCACACACACTCATCTTTGGAGTATTTACACTGGTTGGCCAAAAAAAGGTAGGGGGACAAACAAGCGTTATGCTTTTAAGAAACACTTGTGGACTTAAATGCCTTGCTTAAGAGAAATAGGAAGAGTGTATTTTTTTTTTTTTTTTGTAAATGTCCTTCTAAAAGGAAGAACAAAAGATAACTTTTAAAAGATCAGTGGATGCTGTTATGACAGTGGTAGGGTTTTACTTGGCCCCCCGGTTTTTTTAGTCCCTTATCCTACTTTTCTAGAGGCCTTTAACCCTTTCCTCCACAGCTTTTCTAATTCTATTCATTGAGTAGACAAATGCTTAAAAAGATTTTTCCTGACTTTCATAAAAATGGATTTATTTTCCAGAAGCTTTAATGCATAATATAAAGATGAGAGGATTAATTTTTTGAATATACTGTTTGTATAATTAGGACCAGCTTTAGAAATAAGGGAAGACTATAATCTCAAGGATAAGGTATTTTGGAAACAATTGTTATTTCTCTCCTCCACCCTCAAGGGGCTATAAAATGAAGGATACACCCTCATTTTCCCCACTTATCTAAACCTTGTATCTCCTCCAGAGTTTAGAACACAGCTCTGCCTCCTGGAAAGTAGATGCTTAATACATACTTTTCAAATGAATAAATTTCCTTAATTCATTGAGTCTCTCTTTCTGTCTCTGTCTCTGTCTTTCTTTCTCTGTTTCTGTCTCTGTCTGAATCTGTCTGTTTGTCTGTCTTTTTGTCTCTCTCACCAGATACATAAGAATCCCTTTAGAGAAATAGGCACTGGAAAATGTGGTTCTAGTCTCAGCTTTACCAAACTCTATGACCTTGGACAAATCATTTCCTTTTTGGACTCTCCTCTCTTCATCTGTCAAATGAAAGGGGGAGCATTTGAACCAGGACTCTTTAATCTTTGTGCTTCCTTCTTCCTTTCAAATTGTATACCTCCTTTATTTCCACCCCACCAGAAAGTATGATCATTTGGAATCTGAAGGAAGGGGGAAGGGAGATATCTTGCATTCACCTTCAGAATTCTTGTTGAATTCTTTTTTGGCACCAGATTTCTATAGTCAGAGCAACCTTGTTAAAAATGTGTGCTCCAAGGGTTTCCATATATTCCCCAAGAAACTGTGCCACAGGCCAACATTCCTGTCTTATCAGGGAAGTCATCTGTGACAGTCATCCAATGCAGATCAGATGAAGCCATTCTCCTTCTGGAAGCCAGTTGGGAAGGTAGACTTTTCAGCTTCCCTACAAATTATAGACAAACACTACATATATATGTTGCTTCCAGTGATAACATGTAAGCTCCCTAAAGGCATTTTTGTCTTTATATATCAAGAGTACTTAGCACAGAGTAGAGCAGTTAGATAGCACAGTGAATAGGGTGCTTGGACCTGGAGTAAAGAAGACCTGAGTTCAAATCCTGCCTCAGAAACTTACCAATTATGTGACTCTAGGCAAATAAAATTACCACTGTCTGCCTGGGTTTTCTTATTTGTAAGATAAGGATGATAATAGCACTTACCTATCAAGGTTATTGTGAGGATAAAAAATAAGATAGTATTTGTAGAGTTTTATAAGTACTATAGAAATACTAGCTGTTGTTTTTAGTCACTTTATTGCTGTTGAGTCATTTCATTCCTGTCTGACTCTTTGTGACCTTATTTTGAGGTTTTCTTGGCAAAGATACTGGAGTGGTTTGCCATTTATCTTCTCCAACTCATTTTACAGAGGAGGAACTGAGGCAAACAGGGTTAAGTGACTTGCTCAAGGTCACACAACTATTAAGTATCTAAGGTCATATTTGAACTCATGAAGATGATTCTTCTTGATTCCAAGCCCAGTGCTCTAGCCCCTATCCCACCTAGCTGCCCCTATTAGTCACCTAATAAATGTTTATTGATGGACTAATAGGGGTTTAATAAATACTTAATTGATTAATAGCACTCTCACATGGGTAGGATGATATAACCCTCCCTCCTCCTATGGATTGTGTTTTGATTAGTTTTTTACATTTGAAAAATTGCCCTGAAATTTGAGGGTAACAATGATCAAATGTGTACTTGATAATAAAAAGAAAACATTTATATGGCATTTATATTAAAACATTTTTCCATACATCTTCTGAATTGAACTTTAGTGACATCCCTAATTTTCTAAGACCAATTTAAACTTTATAAAGGTTTCAGTGTAAAGTAAAATTTTGCCCCTTTTCTAAAGATTCAGAGCTCATGAAGGTGTTTTGAAGACTGGGGAAGAATGACTAATAAGGCCAAGAAATTCTCTTTAAGTTGATACTTGGTAGCGAGAATTTGTGGGAAGGAAAGATTTGCTATTCCTTTGCCCAAAATTGCTTAAGAAGTTCCTGTCCTAGACTAAGTTTATGAATATTTGAGTGGATTAGAGAAATTCAGTGGTGAGTGAACCTTCCAGAAGCTTATGAATGCTCATTTGCTCCAGTCTAATATAGACTTTAGCACTTTGCAGGTCAGCGCCAGTGCTATTTGTCTCTGACCTAAGAGATCTGGAGTTCTTCACATCAAAACCACATCTTGCTGAGCAGAGATCAAACGTAGGAAGGTAAGGATTCTACCAGTGATTTATCATGCCAGGGAGGGCGATCAGGCCATATGGGGCCACTGCAAATGAAGTTGACATTCCAGCAGTTTCTCATATAGGCTCCTCGTGGAGTTATAACCAGATTTTTCTCATAGAAGAATTCCAGTAGCGATTCCTGATGGTGTTTCAGGGCAAGATTGCCTATAACATAAGGTTTAAGATAAAAAGAAAAAAAGAAAAGAAAATGGAACACTTCATTTGACTTGGCAAAATCTCTGAAAGTCACTTTAATATTGCTTTTTCTCTTTCTAATTCTTCCTTTCTCCTCCTTCATTGGGAAGGTCTGTGCATTTCAGTTTGCTGAATAACTTAAGACCTGCAAAGTTAAGTCCTTTCCTAAATCTGAGGCATCATCACAAAGTAACCAGGCTGAATTCCTTCGTCATCTATGCTTAGACTTGTTACTTCATTAAATTCAGCAGAGCTGGCATTGGAAGGGTTTTAGTACAGCAATCATTCCAATGGGGGGAGGGGGAATGCTTTTATTTTGCTAATAAAAATACTAAACTTTTTAAAAAATAGAGCTTTAAAAGTAGATCAATTGACTACTATTTATTATACACCTACTATGTGTCAAGTACTTCATGAAAGAAAATAGTTTTCTTTTTTTAAGCATAGAGAAAGAAGATGGACTTTAATCAAATGTCTGGTATTGTCTAGTAATTGATTTTCTAACAGCAACAAAGCCAAACCCTACCTAGGACATACTCTGGTTCTCAGTAATCCCTCTCATTATTTCCCGGCTTCTTAATAGCAATACTGACCCTAGAGATGGTCACCCTGCTCATGGTTCAGTTTGTGTTACATTTACTGTCACCATACAAATGTTCAGCCCCCTGTGGAGAAAACATTTAATTTTTTTATTTCAAAGGCAAAGTTAGCGACCTCCTGGCTCAGATGCCAGGTATTGTGGTGTTTCCGATGCTGGTGAAGGACAGATTTGCTTGGTAGAAGAAGTGAGAAGTGATTCTGATAAATGAAAATGATTAGGATGGTATTTCCTAATTTAACTCAAGATCTGAAGCTGTAACTTGCCTCTGTATTGTTTTTAAGATCATAAAATGGTAAAATTAAGATCAGTTAGGAGCCTTAAGACAGTCTCACCCACTTCTACTTTCCAGATGATCAAACAAAGTTTGAAGTACTTGCTTGGTGTCCCCCAAAATAGATGCAAAGCCCAGATGCATACTCTGTGCAGTCCTCTGATTCCAAATTCACTTTTGTTCTCTTTCGTTCTTGGACATTAGAACTCTTTCTACAGGTAAAAAGGAATATTGTTTAGACATGGAAATTCTTAATTAGAGGGGTTTCGAATTTTTCCTAAACCCTTATCTTCCATATTAGAATCAATATGAAGTATTGGCTCCAAGGAAGAAGAATTAAAGGCTAGGCCCTTGGGGTTAAGTGACTTGCCCAGGGTCACACAGCTAGGAAGTATCTGAGGTCACATTTGAACCCAAGATCTCCCACCTCAAGGCTTGGCTCTCAATCCACTGAGTCACCTAGTTGCCTGGTGAATTTATTAAAAAAAAAAAATCTTGACCATTGTATTTCAATATAATTAGTTTCCCTTTTACTCTTAAGTATTTTATGCATTTAAATACCTTCTGAGAAGGGATCCATAGATTTCAGCAGATTTACAAAGGGACCCAAAAAGGGTTTAAGAGCCACTGACTGGTCTAATGATTAGAGCTGGGGTTTGGCATCATAACCAGTTGTCTTGCCTTGTAGTTGTGTCCCAGCCCAATCAGCTAGACATTTAAATTCTTGTTGCCTCAGTTTCTTTGTCTGTAACTTGGGAATTGTTATGCAAGCTGATAAAAGTCTTAAAGTCATTATCTCTGTGGCAGAATAGCACACTAAGTCTGATGTATCCCACTTTCTCCTATTTTATTTATTTATTTACCCCCTAAATAGGTTATTTATTTATTCCCTAAAATACATGACCTATTTAAAACTTTTTTACGTGACAAACACACACAAGAGATTTTAATTAGAATGTAAGTTTTGATTGCTTAGTAGAAACGAAGGCTAGAGTGCCCTTTAAAGTCTCTGAACCCCAATAGTAAGGAATATGAGTAACTGTGCCAAGAAAATGTAACAGGAAGATTGAGTCTAGCCCCAGCCTTGTTGGAAGAGTAAGCAGCCTACAGGCCCATTGTAAAGATGCCCTTAATCTCCTAAAGGAATTGCCCAAACCTCCTAATTTGAAATCATACAAACAAAAACACTGAGATAAGCTGGTTGCTTTTTCAAATGGGGACCCCTGTGGCTTAGAAAATAAACACCTCCAGTCTCCTTCCCCCCAGCTCCCCAGCCTTTCTGTTGCCTCGCCATTTGCAAATGAACAGACCCAGCTCCAAGAAGGAGTCGGGACTAATTAAAGCTGGGGCAGATAGGCAAAGGAACATTTGTTTGGGAGCAGAAGACAAAAAGAAATCATGTTAGATTCCACTTTCTCAAAAGACTGAGGGAGGGAGTCAAAGCCCTTTCCCTGAGTGCTTTTCTTTCTAAAAGTAGTTGGATTTCCCACACAGCACTCTCTCTTTTTCAGAGCCTGGCAGCTTAATGGCATGTTTGAAGAAGTCTTAGCCGCTGGTACTTCCTTCCGTATTAGATCCAAAACCATTTCCCCAAACAGTGACTCAGGGACCATAACAGCCTGGTTAAGTTTTAAGTCACCTTCTCTGCCTTCACCAACCTTTCCTTTTAAATGTGTTTCCTCTGTCTCAGGCAGGCAGGCAGGCAGGCAGGCAGGCAACAACCATTTCTAGAAAGGTGGGATTTGACTTGAGCCTTGACTGAAACTAAAGGAGGTTAAAGAGATGGAGGTGAGAGGGACGGAGGATTCCAGGCACAAGCGACACCGCGCAAAGGCAGAGATGGGAGACAGAGTCAGTGTAGCTGGATCCTAGAGGACCCGGAGAGGAATCGCAATAAAAATGAGGTAGGAAAAAATAGGAATAAAATAAAATTAAAAAATAAAATAAAATTGAGAGTTAGTTTTCATTGATTGTCTTCTATGTGTGAGGCACTGTACTAAGTCCTGGGGAGGCAGAGATAAAATGGAACATTTTCCTGGGAGGAATCAGCTTGCCCACATTGAAATATATACAAGACGTTGAAAGAAAGAGAGAGCGAGAGAAACAGAGAGAGAGAGAGAGAGAGAGAGAGAGAGAGAGAGAGAGAGAGAGAACAAGAAAAGATAACCTTTTAGAGGAATAAAGACATTTTACTTTAAGAATACCTATTTGCGAATTATGTGCGCAAATTGTAAATGTGACATCTTTGTGACCCAGCCATTTATTTTTTCATCTTTCAAGAAAGAAAAGAGGCAAGCACATATATAATATGTCATCTCTATTTATTTCCCATGAAAAAATGGTAATGGGAACTAATGAGAAAGAGGCAGGACTGGTCGTCTCCATCCTTTCTCATTTGACGAATAGACCTCTAAACCAGTCTCAGGTAGGTATTAAGATCAAAGGAAAGTCTGGGAAGCCTGAGAAAATTTAGAATCAATTTGGGAGAGTAGATAAACTCTAGGATAGTTCTGAAGTCCCCCTGGTAATGATGTGTTATATGGAACCCTCCTTGGCTTTGCACACGAATAAACCTGGTTTCCAATTCATCCCATCTCTCCAGGTCTCTAGATTAGGTATAATTCCAGAAGACAATCTGGGAGAGTAGATGGATAGCTGCCCTTGGTCCATATTGGCTATCTGTCCCTGAACTGGTCACTTACCTATAGTTCTCTAGTCTAGGCAACAAATTGGTAATGGGAGTTTTCTCATCTCAACTTTCTTATTCCAATAAAACCACAAGTCTGGTTCCTATTCCCATCCTTTGACTCAAAATTAGATTGTCTGTCTCAATGTTTCTAGGAAGCAAATGGAAATTCTTCCCCACACCCTACTAGTCTCTCTTTGACTCAGTACAACTAGGTCTGATCAAATCATATTAATAAGAGGCAGGTGGATGGGAAATTGGCTAAGCAGCATTTGTGTCTTTAGTTCATGCCATTCTGAGAAACCTTGGGCATCAGTGGGTATGTTCCAGAGATAGGTGGATCTTTTAACACCTCAGTGTTATTTCCTTATGGAATCTGTACAGAGAAGATACTTTCTAGAAGGAAAAAAACCAACTGTACTTTTCCCTTTGTTAAAGAACGACAGATATTTTTAAAGTGTTAAAAATGAGACAATCCTTCAAATGAATTCAACACCTCCCTAAATAATCCCCTCTATCTCAAATACCCTCTCAGATTTGAATTTCAAGGCTTCCCCCCAAAAAAACTATGTAAGGTGCTTAGATTTCTTCTTGCATTTAGATTTAAATTCTGTGGATTTTTGTGGGGTTTTTGCATGTATGGTAAGATGTTTAAATTTCTTTGTACATTTTACTAACTCAGTTCTATGAAATCAGTCTATTTGTAGTCCCAAGAGGAAAGTTTTATCCAGTTTTTCAGCTGTGTGGTAGCCCAGAGTGAGCTAGGGTTTGGAACATCAGCATAGGATCAGGGAGTTTTATTGTTTATTGGTTTATTCTTTGTTTTTATTTTATTGATTTATTTTATGTTTGTTGATTAAATTTTTAATTAAAAATTCCTCATCACAATGTCTATAGGTCTATGATTTTTTTCCTTTTAAAGTTATGGCTGTGTATACAAAAATAGTTTCTACATAATGTCTAAACAGCTATTTGAAAAATAAAACATTCAGACGACCTTTTGCTTATTTGTTTCCTATGACTTTTAGCCATGTTGTTGGTCTTGGTGTTAGTGGCTAAATAAATAGAATAAATAAAAAGAATAAAAGGGAGAACTTTACATCTTGTGAATGTGTTCATTTAAACTATTAAAAAACAGATAATGAAGCACAATTGACACAATTCATTATCTGAACATTTCAGGTAATAGCAACCTTTGTCTCAGTTTTTCATTTCATTTTCAAGTAGATTTTAATATATTTCTTATTTTTGCATCATCTAGATTTGCTCTTATATATCTTTCTTCTTCCCCATCAAACAGAGCCATACCTTAACATAATTTTTTATTTATATTTTTTACCAATTACATATAATATCAAATTTCCACATAAGTTTTCTTAAATTGTATGATTGAACTTATCTCTTGGTATTGGCAGGCGATTTGATCTGGCTTAATTAACATAATAAAAAAATAACAACAACAAAAGCCCTTACCTTCTACCTTAGAATCAATATTATATATTGGTTCCAAGGAAGTAGAATGGTAAGGGTTAGGCAATGGAGGGTTAAGTGACTTGCCCAGGGTCACATAGCTAGGAAGTGTCCGAGGCCAGATTCAAACCCAGGACCCCCATCTCTAGGCCTGGCTCTCAATCCACTGAACTACCCAGCTGCCCCAAACATAATTTTTTAAAAGAAAAAGAGGAAGAAGAGACAAAAATTCATTAAAACTGATCAATATAGTAAAAAAAAAATCCTGACAGTGTTCCATATTCTTTGCAAAGGAGTATGTGTGGTAGGGTATCTTCTTTTCCTTTTTTTCAACATTCATTTTCAATTCTTTTTGTGGTCATTATCTTATCCATCGATATTGTGCTAGTTGTGTGTATTGCTTTCTTCGCTCAGGTTATTTAATTTTGTATCTGTTCAGGTAAGTTCTTCCCAGGCTTCTCTGTATTCATCATGTTCATCATTTTTTATAGTACAACACTAATCTATTATATTCCTGCATCACCCTTTGTTTGTTTTCCCAATCAATGGGCATCAATTTTATGTACAGTTTTTTACTCTCACAAAAAGATATGTAAATGGTATACATGGAACTTTTTTTTTTCAGTTAGTGACTTCCTTGGAATACAGGCCTGGCATAGAATTCCTGGGTCAAAGAGAGCCTTCATTTTATTTTCATTCACTCAGCAAGAATTTTTAAGTACTTGCGATGTGTAAAACACTGTGCTAGGTGTTAGAGGTACACAGGAATATAGTCCTTGCCCTTATATACATAGAGGCTTACAAAGAAGCAACAAAGACCATAAGTTCTTTGTAATCAAATACTATATTTTTATCTAATTTCTAAAAAAGTTTTAGTCTAATAGTACCTAGCATGGGACTCTCTCCACTGGAAGCATTTTATTTTTATTTTTTACTTATTTATTTATAAAACCCTTACCTTCCATCTCAGAATCAATACTATGTATTCTTTCCAAGGCAGAAGAGCGGTAAGGGCTAGGCAATGGGGGTGAAGTGACTTGCCCAGGGTCACACAGTGAAGAAGTGTCTGAGATCAGATTTGAACCCAGGACCTCCCATCCCTAGTCCTGGTTCTCAATCCACTGAGCCACTCCGCTGTCCCCTAGAGGCACTTTATAAAGAATTGTTGAGTTGAATTTCATGGGACATAGAGAAGGTTGTTTTTGTTACCTTCACAAAAGCCCATATTAACAATGGAATCACAGCATTTGGAATTCTTTTGGAATCTTAGAGTTCATCTAGTCCAACCCCTTCATTTACAGATGAGAAAACTGAAGTCCAGTAAGGGAAACAAGTGACTGAGGTTTTCCATGCCTAAATCCAATGATCCATTTACTGAACCATAGATTGCAAACTTCTAAGTGAGTAGCAGTTTGTGCTGTATCACCCTCAGGTACTTCATAAAGTCCTTCTGTTGTTCTTATTTAGTGTAGGAAGGACATTCCTTTTAGTGGGAAGATCCACAAAGTCATTTAACTGATCATACATCTATAGAAAGTCAATCATGTTTGCCTCAGTTTCCTCAACTGTCAAATGAACTGGAGAAGGAAATGATGAACCAGTTCAGAATCTTTGCCAAGAAAATTCCAAATGGGGTCACAGAGGGTCAGTTATGACTGTAAAATGACTGAATTAAAAATATAGGATTGTTTAGGTCCATGTCTATCTTCTATGTTATCATTCCTCTATTCTTTTCTTTAATAATAAAAAAAGTTAGTTTTCAATACGCCTAAATCATATTGACTGCTGGTCTGCCATGTGGTCATCTCCTAAGGACCATAAGGCAATTTGGGGGGCAAACTTGACAAGACTCAGCTTTTTTTTAGCAGTCTATTGTAAGTCTTGTAATCATTTAAAAGCTTTTCTACTTTAAAAAATATTTTTAATTGAAATAAAACTTGGCAAATTCATGTCAAAGATTCAGTAAGGATAGAAAATCATCAATACCTGGCCCTTATTAATAAAAAATGCCAAACATTCCTTTCTCTTGCCTTAGGGAAAGTGATCCAGATATCTTCTCCTCCTCCTGGTAGGCTTTAAGAGGTTCAAAGCTTGCAATATGCCTGATCTGATTGCTTTCAAAGTAAGCCCACTCTGGTCTTTCTTCAGAATGTCTACCTGAAGCCACCATGTGTTAAACTATCCGTCTCACATTCCAGGAGACCAGGAGATCTGAGATCTTCCATCAAGGCTTGGAAATCATAAGATCATACATAGATTTATAGCTGGAAGGGACTTAAGGGGCCATTTGGTCCAACCTTTCCTTTTACAGATAAGGAAACTGAGACCCCAGAGGGTTTCTGTGATTTGCTCAAGGACACCCAACTAGGAAGTATCAGAGGTGGGAATTGGCAAACTAACTCCCTCAGTCCCATTAAGTAAGCAGAATCATTAGGACTCTTGAGAACATTCCAGAGGAAAGGAAATTAAGTTCCCGAGATAGGAAAGGATATGACATTTCCTGAGCAGGCCCAGGTGCCCAGAATCTGGGACATTATGAAATATTTACAAAAGGAAATTACGCTGCCAGATTTTTCAGATGCCTCTGTAGACTGTCCCCAGCAAAGTGCCATTACATGTTTCTTCATTCCTTCAGCCAGGAGAAGATGCTCAGAGCCAAACAGCTGTGGCCACTTCATAAAAAGACTTTGGCACTTGATGCCCTCTCTCTTCCTTCCCTTCTTTCCCATCCCAAGACTCTAAAGGCAAAGCCATATATGAAAAAAGGGGGGTCACTTTGATGGAATGAAACTGTAACCAGCTACTAAATTAGCTATTTAGAAAGTTCCATCCATTTCTCCCTTCACCCAGAACCCGTCCTCCTGTGGGAAGCCATTATGGTTTGGATAGATTTTAAAATCCTCTTCCTGGACTAGAAATATATTTCTAGTGTCACAAGAGCACAAAACCATTCTTTATTAAGTCCTAGGGAAAATAATTCCATCTCTAAGGATTGCAACAGCCTGGCTGCTGTCTGTCCTCTGGCACAATTCTTGCTTCTGCACCTGGGGAGGCTGCAGAAAATGGCCAAGGGACCCCGTCACGAAGCAATATCACTTAAGGAATGTAAATCACCACTGTTTCACTAACACATCATGGCTTCAAGAAAGGAAATGAAAAGTTGCGTTGTTGTCACCTGCATTGATCGCTCTACAGAAAGAAAATGACTGGCCAAATTCCTCCGGCTGCATAGAGTTCCAGGGGCCAAGGGAGACAACGAGAATTAGATTCAGTGAGCATTTAGTCATATTTTCTGGTCAGTCCCCTGAGTCAAGACCATTCTCCTAGTCCAAGTTTAATCTCTGGGTAAAGAACAGCAAGAATTCTAATTATGGCAGGAGCCTGGACCGAAAACCAGGAGGATGTGAATTCTAGCCTCAGTTCTCCTACCATACTAGCTGTGTAACGTCTCTGGATTATCGTTTAGTTATCCATAAAGACAGACTACAGAGCATCTCTAGGGTCTCTTCCAATTCTCATGTCAAACCAAAACAGCTCTCTTTTTATTTGGATCAAGCAAAACGATATTCATTCAATAATGTGTTTTAAAATATTGCTCTAATAGTCCTTGGCTGTTAAATTTAGTCTTGGCTAACAGCATGCTGCCACAACAGGAAACTGAAAACATTTGTTAGGAGTGTGTGTGTGTGTGTGTGTGTGTGTGTGTGTGTGTGTGTGTGTGTGTGTGTGTGTGTGTATGGAAGGGGATGGGGTTGGGGGGAGGTGGCCAGCTGTTTCTAGTGATGACCTGAATATATATTATAAAATGTTTGTGGATGGAGTCACCACTTTTCCACCTGGTTTGTTTTTCACTGAAAACGTTCTACATTTTGAGGTAGACCTTTTAATGTAAATCCATAAATATTTTTGGGTACCTACTAGGTGCAAGGCATTGGGGACATACACATCAAAATGAAGGAGTTCTACTTACACTTGCATTCTATTGGGATGCAAGGTCTACAGTTGGAAGGGACTCAAGGGGCCATTTGGTCCAACCTTTCCTTTTACAGATAAGGAAACTGAGACCCAAAGGGTTTCTGTGACTTGCTCAAGGACACCCAACTAGGAAGTAGCAGAGGTCACCAAGGTGACCAAGTGGATAGATCGTCAGCCTCAAAGTGAGAAGAAGAGTGTGAGTTTCAAATTCTGTCTCTGACACTATTTATATGACCTTGCACAAGTTATTTAATCTCTAGTTGTTTAGGCAGTTAGCCTCAGGGTTAGGCAGCCCTCTAAGATTATAAATTGAGAGTAGATGCTGAGCTATATTGGATGAAGGAATTTACTTATTGGAGAGTTTTAGTGAATTGTTTAAGAAAATATATGGGAAAGGGTTGGAAAGTCAATTTTTTGGGGGGTGTCCCTATATGGTCCATTGCCCTCCCTAGCAAGATTAATCACTTATTGAATCCTTATTTTCCTACAGATATACTTTATATTTGCTTCCTTGCAGATATGTATTCCCTCCCCAGCATGTAAACTCCTTCAGGGTGGGGAAGACTGTTGCATTTTTGTCTTATGGATCCCTAGTGCCTCCTACTAAGTAATTTCAAAGGGGAAGGACTGCTAATGACTGGAGTTATCTGAGAAGACTTCATGCAGAAGGTAGTACTTGAGTTGGGCTTTGAAGGATTCTGTGAAGCTGAGATGAGGGTAGAGTACCTTCCAGGCATGTAGGACCATGTATGCAAAGGCCGGGAGGTGGGAGATGGAATTTTGGGTTTGGGGAATAGCAATTGGGCAGGTTTGACTGGAATAGAGAGTGCATGGAGGGAAATACGGTGCAAAAAAAAAATTTTTTTTTTGTTGTTGTTGTTTGTGCTTTTGAGTGTGAAACACTTAGAAAAAGTGCAGTCACTTTTGAACCTGGAATGAATTCTATGGCAATTGTCAATCATGGCCAGAAGTAGAGAATGCTCTCCTGTGAAAGCTAACATGCTTCCCTCAGCCTCAAGTGTTCCTGTTATTTTGATAACAGTTTATCAAGTGGCTACTGAAAGTGGGATGCAGGAGGAAGTCATTTAATGATTCCTTGATGTTTAGAACAATATTTGGTTCTCATTGAGATGATCTTACCAAATAGATCAATTTCTTTACCTAGATGTTTCCAAATTTTATACAATGACATGATTAATGGTAGTCAGGTGAAGGGAACATAGTTCTAGTTTCTCCAATAATCCACAGATCACTGAGTTGATATTTGTTGAATTGAATCACATTACAATCTTCTTAGGACAGCTAGGTGACACAGTAGATAAGAGCACTGTGCTTGGAATCAGGAAGACTCATCTTCATGAGTTCAAATCTGGTCTCGGATAATTACTAGCTGTGTGACCCTGGGCAAGTCATTTAGCTCTGTTTGCCTCAGTGTTTCATCTATAAAATGAACTGGAGAAAGAAATGGCAAATCAGTATCTTTTGCCAAGAAAACCTCAATTAGAGTCATGGAGAGTTGATTCAGTAACCATAAAGTATCATCTTAGGCAACTGTGGGCAAGCTTTGTGGCCAGATGTTTTCATTCTTCAGGAATTTACAGTCTAGTGTGAAAATAAGCACACAAACAAAGAATATGAAATAAAGGATGATGAGTACCAGATAATAATAGCTAACATTATATAGTGCTTTAAGTTTTGCAAAGTGCTTTACAAACTCATTTTATTCTTATGACTACCTTTGGGAAGTAGGCATTGTTTTAAAGATGAAGAAACTAAAGCAAATCTGTTCAGGATCCCATAGCTAGTAAGGGTCTAAGGCTCGATTTGAACTCAAGTCTTACTGACTTTATGGTCAATGACTGACAGTGTTAGCCTTTAAATTGCATTTATTTAATAGACATTGAACCAGAGATCAGAAGTCTAGAGCTAGAAGGGACCACAGGGCCATTCATTTTAAAGATGAGGAAACTGAGGAGGTCGAGGGAAGTTAAATGATTTCTCCAAAGTCATGTAAGTAGTAAGCATTCGAGGTAGGTAGGATTGGATCTCAGGTCCCTGAGTACAGAATCAGGGCTTTTTCTTCTGAAATCAACGTCAATCTGAAATTCTGTCTTGGATGAAGCAAACTGCCTTAACTTCAATCCATATAAGAAAGAGCTGATGATTCTTCTCTCAGGGAAGAGAAGGTAAACCTGGACACTCAAAGGATAATATCTTGTGATAATTGATGGGCATTCTCTTACATTCATCATTGTATGATGGAAACTCCTCAGAATCGTGGGAGGGGGTCAGAATAACTTCTGTTTCTTATTGGCTTGAAATGCCAACCTTTTCTAGGTAGAAAGAAAATAAGGGGAAATAGTTTTTGTTTTTTAATAGTTCATATTCAAAACTTATAGAGTAGGCAGGTAGCTACATGAGGAGCTAGTGTCAATTTTGCATGCAGTATACATGCTATTATAGCACTTTTCTCTTGCCTGATTATGGACTCAGTTTCTGATTTTTGCTTAAAACTCTCCACTGTCCAAAACCATTAAGACTGACCTCTCTCACCACATTTGCTCCAGTAGATCAACCCCATAGCAACCTGACCAGTAATCATATTGGTCATAGCAGTCAAACACAGAGCCAGAGGTGTGCCCAACATCTGCAATGTGAAGAGGAAAACAATGATTAAATTAAATTAGATTAAATTAAATCTGGGCACTGGTGTATTCTTACTTTGTTGGATCTGTGACCTCATTCATGTGGATTTGCCTTCCAGAGCTGTAGATCTGTCCTGTCCACACCTCACTGTCTGTTTCTTGTCCATGACTTCCCCTGAATCTTCCATAAGAGGTTTAGAGGTGTCTTTCTGGGTCAGGGGTTCTTAATCTTTTTTTATACCAGTCTGGTGAAGCCTTTGGACCCCTTCTCAGAATTTTTTAAGCGCATAAAATAAAATACATAGGGTTACAAAGGAATGAAATATTCCTATCAAAATATTTTAAAAAGACAACCAAGTTTACATTTATGAGAACCAGTGTAGAACTCAGGGGATTACTTATCCATTGCTCTTGCTACCTGACCAGTGGCATGCCTTTTCCAATCAAAAATATCCTGATAATAATCATTTTCACCACTTTTTGCATGTAAATTATTATTGATAAAATGAGATAGTTTAATTATGTCTACCGTCCATTTCCCTATTGCCTTTCAGATCATGTATAACTTTGATTCTTTGCTTAATATATAATAATCTGCAATTTATAGCCAGGGAGCATCAATGGGAAATTTTTGGTGCTAAGAAGTTGTGTGTGTGTATGTGTGTATGTGTTTGTGTGTTTGTGTATGTGTGTGTGTGAATAGCTTGGGAGTGTTGAAAGTACTGTAGAAGGGGCAGATAGGTGGTTCAGTGGATTGAGAGCCAGGCATAGAGATGGGAGGTCCTGAATTGAAATCTGCCCTCAGACACTTTCTGGCTGTGTGACCCTGGGTAAGTCACTTAACTGCCATTGCCTAGCCCTTACTGCTCTTCTGCCTTGGAACCAATGCACAGGATTGATTCTAAGATGGAAGATAAGGGTCATTGAAAAAAAAATACTGTACAATTTCCAAAATTTAATCCAAACTATATTTTCCCCAGTAGAGAGGAATTCAACTTTGGCGTCTCTCTTCCAACAATGTAGCTCTGACGCAAATGTCCTTATGTTAGAATTATACAATATCCCTTAGTATATGCAACCACAGACATATGACAATGGTGACAACTTTGGGTTATTAATTTTAAGCAAGATATAAAGTTTTGCTTTGCAAAGGTATTTGCCACCGTAATGGAGAATGTTTCAAACACATTCAAGTGGAAGAGGGATTTCCTTGTGGATGGTGAGATCCTGCCAATGCTGCCTTTACAGCTGAAATTGTGCTGACTGCATTAACTCTTAGAATATTGCAGGGATTCCTCATGAAACTTGCAGCCCCTTAAAAGAGGTAATTATAACAATCGATGAATCCCTTTTGTGGAGGCTGACATACAATTGAATGAGCTGCCAACTGAGTCAATTCATCCATGTCATTCATTCTAGGCCAGGTATAACAGCAGATGGACCATGAGCTGAGAACAGAATTTAATGGGAATTAGAAAGCAGGCCAGATCTGTATTTTTAAAAGTTAAAATAAAAAGATCCATTATTAGATTTTCTGTCCACACCGTCTCCATTCTCCATTTTTTTCTTTGTACTACTTTCTACCTGAGCAGGCTTGTGTAGACACCACTTTTAGCTCAATTCTTGGAGAAGGGCTTACTTTTTGGAAGCTCCCGATGCTCCGTTTCGGGGTCCGGGGGGGAGGCATTGAGGGGTTTTGAGCTTTGATTGATTAGACTCTGCCTCCTCTACAATTGAGCATTCTCCTCGGAGGCCTACTCCATTGACTTCTCTGGGCTAGGTTAATGGGTGCCATGTTTTGGTGGGAGCTCTACTGCTTTGCACAAGCTGCCTGTCATGTACTTTATAAAACGAGGGCACGTAGCATTTTCTTTCCTTTCGGTTGAGAGTCATAGTAATGATTTCAAGGGAGTTGGGAAGGTGGGTTACTTTGAGAAAATGCTAACTGGCTCCCTTTTAATTTCCCCCCATTCTCTTTTGTCTTATTTAGTGTTCTCCTCGACCTCTCCCCATCCCAGCAGTGTTGGTAGGCTGCTTTAATACATCCTTTATATAAGATGCCCTCTCTCCTTCTCCCCCTCACCCCCTTCCTTTCAGTCACAAAAAGGAAGGTAACATGATTGGGTTCTAAAGAAACAGCTTCAACAATTTCTGGAAAACTCCACTGGTTAATCAGTTACCTTTTATTTAAATATATATGCTTAATGCTGAATTAAGTTGTAAAAACCCAGGGCTGATTTATGGTCTGGGTCTGCCTTAATTAACATTGATTCCAGGGGAATAGTAAATGGGAATGGCCTTCACAATTGAGGTCGAACAATGAACTCTCTGGGTGTTGTCCAATTTGTAACATGATTTACATGGAAGCAAGCCCTTCCTTTCCTGGGGTTATCCCTTTTTTCATCTGGTGTTCAGGACGGGTTATATATAATCCATAGATAGGAGCATTTGCTGTCAAATAGTTTTGCTGATTTAGAGCAAGGCCACGCAGTGGTCACTATTAATAAAAGAGGAGGGGGAAAAAAAAACCTAATTTGAGGCTTTGCAGGGATTCCAGGTCCTCGTGATGCGTCATCGCTTGTCCAACCTGTGGCATTTTTACGAAGTGGCCATAAAGAAAGTCAGATTAAATGCACAGGATATATACATTTAATCAACAGCCATTGGAGTCTGTAGTGCTGGAGGAGTAATAAAAGCCCCTGTGAATGCAAATTTATAGCCAAAGAATCCAAGCGGTGGTGGAGTGAATGTCTGTTGAGTGGTACTACCTGACACGGGATACCAAAAAACTTTCCAAAGTGAGTTATTTAAGTGTAAGGTTTGGCTTGTAAAGCTGCCAGCTGCTTGGTTTCAAGAGTTGAAACATTTCCAAAACATTGGATGAGGCACTTTATATGTGCACGAGAGTAAATACTCAGGTTTTACTGCCAATTTAAATGTGCTCAGTTTACAGTAATGAGCTTGTATAGGCATTACCTTGTTTATAGAAAGTGGAACAGGAAGAGAAGGACATTAGCCATTACCAGTAGCAAGTTCCCATTACTTTCTAGCCCAATACGATGCCAAGCCGTGCTCCTTCGGTGGAGGGGCTATGGCCCACCCAACCTGGGGCTGTTCCTGGCTCAAATGGCACGGTGGATGGTGCCAGCTCCCTTGCCTTTAGTTGGGCTGTTCAAGGACCAGGCAATAGAGATGCCCGGATTCTGCACGTGCAAAGGAAACGCTGGGACCCGTAGTGAAGCGAGGAAGGAGGCAGGGGAGGAACAGAAGAGACGGGGATGGGAAAGGAGTACATCAGGCACTTTGGAGAACATCTTCGCCAAGGAGAGCATTTTGGCAGTGGTCCATTTACTAAACATATTTTTTTTATACACTTTTTGGAGGCTTCACTGTTGCAGATGCAAGCAGTAAACTCTGATCCATTTGTCTCAAAGGCGTTTTCCAGGACTTAAATTTGTGAAGGACTTCTGAACTCCTCTGACAGTTTACTTTGGTCAGATCTGTGCAGGACCTGAGCAACTCTGTACTTGTGGAAGGCAGATGCTAGAAGAAATAGATTGGTGCAGACTCAAGGACATCGAGGAGAGGAAGACAGATGTGTACAGATTTCAGGACCAGCACATGCCTGGAAGAGATGCATGCCATGCTTCAGAAAAGATACAAATGGATAAAGGGCCTCAGGAGGCAGAGACAGAAAAGGACACTCGAAGAAGGAAAGAGACAGATAGGGAGAAGAGGAGAAGCAGACAGACAGACAGGGAGATGTAGATCTAGAGAGATAGATACCTCATAAATGACAAAAATGTGACTTTAAATACATTGATCTCAAATTTTTAGATTTTCACCCACTTGCTCTTAAAAAATTAAAAAAAAATTTTTTTTTAAGTAACCGGATAGAAAAGAGACAAATAAAACTCCCATTCGCTGTAGACATGTTTGGGTTTTGAGAGACTCTTGTGCTAAGCATTCTTTCTTTTTTGGCCATTAAGGTTGACTGCCTGTGCCAGGGAGGCAGAGAACCACATTTCCCTTTTTGTGCCACTTTCTATTGTTTGGGGATACAAAAGAATGCAAGAACTGATCACAACCAGATTATGTGAAAAATATAATAGCAGTACAATTTCTTCCATTTTCCCATTAAATAATAGTGTGAGTCCACACTCATATTTCACATTCTTCTTGGCTGTTTTTACTCTCTTCACTCTCCCCCTTTTTTTAGTCTTTCACCTAATCTTGGCTAGAGAAATCATTGCTTTTTAGCGGAATGAAGAATTTAACTGGTTATTTAGTGGTGAGTAGACAGAACAACCAATTAATGAATTTTTCACTTTTTGATTTTTGTGTGTGCATAATAACCCCATTTTTCTCTTACTTTCTCCTCTTTCTCCCCATCACCAAATTTTGGAGAGGTCGTTGTCTTAACTTTTAAAAAGTACTTGGACTGTATATAACCTAGTTATTTTCAGTCTCAAATTTATTTTATGGAGGAAGTTTATTTTAACACGTTAAGATTATTTTTGTCCCTGACATAATTATCCCTTTCTACATATTCTTTATTTTTTCTAATTTAGTCTCTTCTTACTTTCATCAGTGTACTCTTGTCCAAACTTCTTTTCTTTTATCCCTCTAATCAGTGATTGGTTTGCAGTCTATCTTTTCTTTTTTTCCTTTTAATTTCATATCTTTCCTCCTTTAGCTCTGTTTTGATTTCTTTCTTCTTCCACTTTCTATTTTTTTCCTTCTTCCCCCCTCCCTCATGATTATTTAGGATTTTCCAGATGCCTATGTTTTCATGGGACTTTACTGTAAATCTGTACATTGGGCTTCTCAAGACAAATTCTGAGGCAATTATCAAGATACTAGAGGGCTTCAATTCTACTTCAAGCCTTAGCTATTTTATGAAAAGGACATCTCATGATGACAGCACTTCTGACACATATCCCGGCCCATTCTCTGTCTTCCATTTGTCTGTCATAGCCTGCCATGATTGAGGAAGTTCTTGTGTTTCTGTGCTTCTCAGGAAGCCTGCTACTCAGTCATCATCTATTCCTTCCTTCCATCTTAACAGAGGTTCTTTTCTAACTTAGAGACATGGAAAAAACTGTGAAAATATCCATAAACATCCTATCGCCAGAGGACTTGACTTATGGACTAGTAATGCTATAATTTGCTTGCATCAGAATCATGGACTTTTAGAACTCCAGGGCAGAGAGTAATTTTAACTGGTCATTTGTTTTATCGTTCAGCCTCTAGGCAAGAGGAAACAAATTCCTCCAGACAATCATGAGATGATATCATTTTTTAAAAGGTAAATGAGGTGGATTTGACAAGGTTCCTGTTCAAATTAGGAAGATTTTGATGAAGAAATGATCCTAAACAATAAAGTTGGCTATTTCTAGTTCTGATTAAATTAAAGAAATATCTCAAATCATCTACTGTGATTATAGGGCACTGACTTTTGGATGAAAGCAATGGATGGGGCGCAGGAAACTTCTATCTGTTGGTTGAAGAGATCAGCCATTCTACCCTGTAGCCAGTGAGAAGGCGAGCCATCTTGGACCTATGTCTATTCAGAGGAGTTACCTCTCTTGCAGGAGTTTGTTCCTTACCTCTCCTTCTCAGTATCCATTTCTTTCTTTGGGGATCAGTTCAGATTGTTAATTCTCTGCGAAATCTCTTCTAAATTTTCTAGAAGAAGGAGGTAGGCCAGTTTCTCTCTGGTAATGTATTAAATATAGATTGTGTATTAAACAATAAGATAATGTATTAAAAATAAGATAACATAAAATGTAGTAAGAAAGATAAGGAGGAACTGGATTGTGAAGTATCTTACATTTTCTGTCTTCCCTAGTCAATAGTTATTTACTCACTTTTCTTTTTTTCTCTTTTCTTTTCTTTTTCCTCTCCTCTCCTCTCCTCTCTTCTCCCTTCCTTCCTCCCTTTCTTCTTTCCTTTCTTTTTCAAGCTATGTATTGGTTCTAAGGCAGAAGAGCAGTAAGGACTAGGACTAGGTAATGGGGGTTAAGTGACTTGCCCAGGGTCCCATAGCTGGGAAGTGTCCAAGGCCAGATTTGAACCTAAGACCTCCCGTCTCTAGGCTTGGCTTTCAAACCACTGAACCACCTACTTGCCCTCTATTGATTCACTTTCAAAGGAGAGAGAACATCATTACCACCCCTGTCTTGATTCTACATAGAATTTAGCAATAATTGAAAAGTCAGATGAAAAAAAGAAACATTCACTTCTAACTTATCCCTGTATTCTCCTTGAGGGCTAGTTTCATTTTTTCCCCATGTAACTAAGCCCAGTACAAATAGTAATAATAATAACTAACATTTATATAGCTTGTGTACTAGGAACTGTGCTAAGTGTTTTGCAATTATTATCTCATTTGATCCTCACAACAATCCTGGAAGGTAGGTACTAATTAATAAATGTTGGCTGAGTTGAATTAAAAGTTTAGATCTATTTTGTTCTTTGTATTATTCAATTGGCAACAAATTTAGATAAGTGTATTTTTTTAATCTGTTTCATTTAGTTTTTTGAGGAAAGCCAAGTTGAGAATTATCTTTTTTTGAGAGTAAGGTGACCTGTTAAAATATGATAGGAAGGTTTTGTTTTTGTTTTTGTTTTTTTTTTTCACACAGGACTTAGATATTTCTGAAACCATTCAGGGAAGCTGAGATGCTTCAAGTATTGTGGAAACATTTGCTCAACAACTTGCCAAGAAAATTAGATGTCAGTACAGAGTTGGGAAATGTTATCTTTAAGGGAGCTTGTCAATGGCACAGCCAAAAAAATCAAAATATTTTCAGAAGGCTTTTAGATTGTCAGTGAAGAGAAAAAAAGATTTGATCAAGTAGTCTCCTTGTTTAAATCTAAAGGGGTTCCTTGTTTGTTTTTTAGTGTAGACATGTGATTTGATTGGTGTGGAGGAAATTCCGGTGTGGAAGATTCATCCAGTAATCAAAAGCAGCCTCACAGTCTTTCTGTACTGTATTGCTTGGGACACAGATATGCAAAGTGATGTGTAGGATAAAACAACCTTTATGAGTCAGAGGCAGAATTTGAAGTCAGTTCTTTTGACATCTAGAATCATTTTATAGACAAAAATTACTGATCTGGCTCACTGCTGTTTGAAGATAAGATTTTTGGACATTCAGAAATCATCAAAAATTTAAACCTCTCTCCAGAGCAAAATGGATCCATTGATCATCATTTTTTATCTTGAATTCAACTACTAGTTCTTTTTCTTTATGTATGATTCTACAAAATGTTTGAAGAGTTTGATATAGGGACATTAAACAATTTCATCAGCTATCCTCCCCCATACTGCCACCCTCCATTTTATTATTTGCTGCCATTTTATAGATGAAGCCATCATTTTATTATAATAAAATTATGGACCAAAAGGGCTAAAGCATCTTCAACTTCCTTCAGTTAAACCTGTAAGATGACTTTTATTATTCCTTGTTTTCTATGCAGTCTTTCCATACTGAGCAGTCACAGATCCTAACATGGTGTATTTTTCAATCCCTTTACCATTTGGGGGTCTTCTCCCTTTACACTCTTCAGTTTGTCAATATCCTTCATAAAATATGACACCAGGAATGAACACATTTGAAACGCTATATGACCAGAGAAGAATATAGTGGAACTTCTTACCTCTTTCATCTTGTATAAGCTTACTCTTTTGGCATATTATAAGGTCACCTTGCTTTTCTCCCTACCACTATACACTGAGGACCTTTGTGCCTTTCCATCTACCCTGTCTCCAAGGGGTGTGCTGGAACCCACTCTAATGGGCTGCTGAGAGCTGTTTGTTAAATTTTTAGTGTGAGCATTTAAACCTCAGAAATCATGCTACAAATCAGAGCTTGATTTATTGTTTTGTCTAGACTTAAGAAAGTGTTAATAATACAGATAAAACTTTAAAGTGTGTAGGCTTACCCTTCCCCAACTTCACCCCTACCCTCCAATCCCAGCCAGGTTGTTAAATATTTACCAGCAAAACCCTGTCTTTAGTTGAATTTGTTTTTATGTGTTGTATCTTCCAACTATAGTGAGTTCTTTGAGGGCATGAATTATCTGGCTTTTAAATTTGTATTCACAAGTGCTTAGCACAGGTTTTGGCACAGAGAAAGTCCTTCCTTCCTTCCTTCCTTCCTTCCTTCCTTCCTTCCTTCCTTCTTTCTCTTTTCTTTCTTTCTCCTCCTCCTCCTCCTTCTCTTTTTATGGCTTTTCAGGTTTCTTTTCTTTACTTTCTTTCTAAAGTATTTTATCCATTCTTTCAAAGAGCCCTAAACCTCTCCCCTATAAGCTAAAAAGGAGCTCCCTTTCATTGTCTCTAGCAGGGCAACCAATTTATATTCTGAATACATGATAGCTTAGGTCCTTGGAAGGAACACAAACCTAGCAGTCTCTGTAAGTCACTAGTTTACTTTTGATATTTGCTGAAAGTGAAACTTCAGTTCTTTTTTGTTTTTTGTTTGTTTGTTTTTGCTACTAACTCTAACTGCCATGTGCACAAAGTTTTAAAATGAATTTTCCTACCTGTCTTCCTCACCTGGCACAAGATACTTTTACCTGCAATTAGAATTTTCTTGTCAGTTTCCTAATGTAAACAGCTACTCTCAGCTGTTATCTGTGGGGTCTTTTAATGAAATCAGACTAATAACTGCATCTTATCTTTCTCTTCTCTTCTTTCAGTGACTAATCAACCTCTATATCCTTCCTTGACATGCGTCTTCTGTGAGTTCTCATTGAGTTCTTATGAAGTTTTTTATAGTTTTTTTTCTCTTGTCTGTTCCCCTAAAAAAAACACACACAAAAAAATTCTTACTTTCCATTTTAGAATCAGTACTGTGTATTGATTCCAAGGCAGAAGAGCATTAAGGGCTAGGAAATGGACTTTAAGTGACTTGACTAGGATTACACAGCAAGAAAGTGTCTGAGGTCTGATTTGAACCCAGAACTTCTCATTTCTACGCCTGACTCTTAATCCACTAAGCCACTTAGCTACACCCCTTGTTGTGAGATTTTTACTCTTTTCTCTTCCAATTATTATTATCAATATTTTGTGGGCAGACTAGAAGCACAGGTTTGCTGTACTTGGGTTCTCTGAATTGGGTGAAACATTCAGATAAATTAACTATGAAATCCCTTCTAGCTAACTTGTAGATGCCGATCATCTTAACAGCAATTTCATAAATATTTTAAAAATATTTATCCTCCTAGATTTTCATTAACAATGAGTGGCAGAATTCAGAAAGTGGGCGTGTATTTCCAGTCTACAATCCAGCCACTGGGGAGCAGGTGTGTGAAGTTCAAGAAGCAGATAAGGTAATGACTTTGTTGAAAGAATACTCTCTGTGAGATTACCCCTAAAAAAAGAGAACTGAACATGTTCTTAAGAACAGTGTTTGCCAATTTAGACTATGCTGTGGACTGATGAGCTATACTTACTCTAGCTTTTACCATCCTAAGAGCCTGGGCTAGGGAGGAAGAGAGGAGGAAGGAGCTGGATGTGAGAAGAATCCAATGTAGGGAGAAAAAAATCAATTGTAAAAGTTAGGATATGGAGAAGAAATTGGGGCAAAGTCAAAGTAGTAGAGTAGAATAGAGAAGCCCTGGGTCACCATGAGAATCCTCTCTAATCAATATTAAAATAATGCCACAAAACAAATACAGGAGTATAAAGAGGCATGAAAAATCATTATAGAGAGGGGAGGATAAGGGTGCTGACAGGCAATGCTTAAACTTTACTCTCATTGTAACTTTCTCAGAGAGGAGAAAAACAAGTATATTCATTGGAGTATAGAATTATATCTTACCCTACAGAGAAGTAGAAGGAGAATAAGACAAGGGAAGGGGGAGGTAGTTGGAGGGAGGGGGAAGTGGGGTGTTAAAAAGCAAAATACTGGTGAGGAGGAACAGAGTGAAAGGGAATAGAGCATGATCTAAAGGGGATAATAAGATGGAGGAAATACACAGTTAGTAATTATAACTCTGAATGTGAATGGGATGAACTCACCCAAAAAACAGAAGTAGATAGCAGAGTGGATTAAAAACCAGAATCCTATTATATGTCCTTTACAAGAAACACATTTGAGGCAGGGTGACACACACAGATAAAAGGTAAAAGGCTGGAGCAGAATTTTTTATGCATCTAAAGTGAAAAAAGCAAGACTAGTAATCATGATACCAGAAAAAGCTAAAGTAGAAATTGATCTGATTAAAAGAGATAAGGAAGGAAATCACATTTTGCTAAAAGATACTATAAAGAATGAAGTTATATCATTAAAGTTAGGATATGAAGATTTCTGGTATTAAAATATAAACCAATGCCTATTTACACATAAGCATTTATAAACACTGGTCTGGGGTCTCTTGATAGTGCCCTTAATAGTAGTCAATACACTTTTCAGGAAACTAGATTATTCTTCCTTAAGGTGGGGTATTATATCACAAAGGAGAACTTCAGAGCAATTGGGTCTCTTTCTCTTTCTCTTTAACAGGCTGACATAGACAAAGCTGTGAGAGCTGCACGCCTGGCTTTTTCTCTGGGTTCTGTGTGGAGACGAATGGATGCTTCAGAGAGAGGGCGTCTCCTGGACAAGCTAGCCGACTTGGTGGAAAGAGACAGAGCCCTTCTTTCAGTAAGTAGCCTAAGAAAACCCTTTGTCCTTTTATATTGAAATCCACTAGGGTGATTTCTGTTCTCACATTTTCCTGAAAGTTCTTCTGTTTTCAAAATCCCAATGAAGAACTAGAGGCTCGGGACAAAGGTAGCGAGTGATGAGTGAACATGGGGAAAGAAAGGTGCTTCCCTGGGGTGGATGAGGCTGTGTGCAATCAAGCGATGAAGGAGGGATCAGACATGCAATTCTCTTCTCAGTTATAAGGAATCAAGATATAATGTCAGACTCTCAAGAAGGATCAAGAGAGTTTTACAGGCTTCTTCTCATGTGAAGACAAGACAAACATTTATAATCATTACTGTACAAAAATGGAATGGGTTGCCTTATTAGGTAGTGAGCTTCCATCACTAGAAGTTATCAAATAGAATTTGGATCCATACTTGCCAGATATATGATTAGATGAGATTCATGATCTGGGTAGGAATTGGATTAGATGAACTCTGAGATCCCTTCCAATATAATGCTGATACTACCTTTGAATTATAAGGGAACTTGTGTGATTGATTGGAATGACCTTGCAGATGGATAGTCAATCGCAATCAACCAATAGTGGACTCTTAATGGAGAGAAGACAACATCATGAGATCAGTCCATACTTTCCTTTGATTCTACCTTAAGTATATATTATCATCCTCATTCTGCTTATTTTCCTGCTCATCAGTTAATACGAGATTTCCCATGCCTCCCTATATTCGTCATGGTCATCCTTTCTTACAGCACAATGATATTCTACTATATTTATGAACCATGATTTGTTTGACTGTCCCTTGATTGTAGAGCATTGACTTTGTCTCTAGTTATTTGTAAGAACTTTGATTATTAAGTTTTCCCTTATATTGAACAAACATTTCTAGCCATTATTCTAAATTCTGTAATGGTGAAGCTAGCAGATCAAGTGATTTCCAATTTCAAATAACAATTCCCTTTATATATTTAAAAATTACTATCATGATCCCCATAAAGCCTTTTCCTCTGTAGACTAAATCAATCAACCTCCAACCAGTCCTCATATGAAATGATTTAAAGGTCTCTTTTCCATTTCAGTTATATTCTGAATACACTCCACCCCAACAATTTTCCCCAGTTTAGGAAATACTCCAAATACAATCTGACCAGTATATATAGCAATGTGGCATGTATAGATACATACACATACACAAAAGCATATTAGCTCTTCTATTTCATCCTCTAAGTCTTTTTCTACATAAATTGCCTTCTTGGAATGTCTTCCCCATTTTTATTTGTATTTGTACAGTTTGTATTGTATTTATACAGGTATTTGTACAATTAATTCTTAATACAGTTAATAATTTGTACAGTTAATGTCTTCCCTATCTGGTATTTGTACAGTTAATTCTCTAAAAAGCAGATTTTATATTTATCTGTATTAATTTTCATCTAATTAGCCTCAGTCTACTGATGCTGCTTGTTGAGGTCATTTCAGATCCTATTTTGATATCATTAAAGAAATGTGGGCAAGAGGAAGGCTGTGGCATTAAATTATCTATCAGACTCAGAACCTCTATTCTTTCAGGACTATTAGCATATCGCCCTGGCTTCTCATACTTGCATTATTAGCACTGCTCATGCTTCAACCTTCAATACCCCTCTGGGATCTTCTCACTCTGTAAAAGTAAAAAGTAGATCTTTTATAGATCAGCTAATTGGCATTAGGCTAATTATATGTGTGATAAGTTTACAGCCAAGATTGTACTTCATTACTGCAGTTAGATTTGAGTGATTTGAGTATAGAAATGAAATGTCATTTCCTTTCCAATTTGTATCCTTCCTTTTTTTTTTTTTTTAAATCACTTTTCATACCTCACCTAGCTCAGCTCTGCTTGTAGATTAGAGGATTTGGATCTAATACAACAGAGATCCAAAGTCTGTGGTCAGTTTTCTGCCACAGCAGACCTCACAGTCTTTGAAGTCCAATAGGATACTACTGATCACTCGGAGTCTTGGTAAGATCCAAGCCTAGCCAGGTAGACACAGCAGAGCATGGTGGAAAGTCAGCAATGATAGAGTGACTTTCGACAGTGTCAGTAGTCAACAGAGACTTCCCAGGTTCTATGTAATCACAGGCTCTATACTTCACTATGGGGATCTTAGTTATTAGCATGCTAATTCTTAGAGAATGTTAAACCTATCCCAAGGGCTACATAAAAAAGTACTAATAAGCAGTGGGATATGGTTTCTCCTGATCCTTGTAATTCTGGTGAGCTAACACATGCAGAGGTAAGTAATATGATATTTAAAATGAATACCATCTTGTCCACGTTGTAAATGGATAAATTACTGTGTCGGTAATAGCATTTTTCATTCCAATGAGAGAATGTGAAATCAGAGCACATTTTCATTACCTCTTGGTAGGCACTAAAATAATTTTCCCAATCATATGTGCTATAAAAAAATCTCCTTAAGGAGGAACTGTGTCTACATATCTGTAGATACACATGTGTTTATCCTATCTGTCAATCTATATTTGCCTATCATTAAGGGTGGACTTCTAATTGCATCTTTCTTATCTGAAAGTCTCAGTTTTAAAAATTCTGTCTTTTGTCGTATGTTTAACCTAGGCTGCAGCCATTTATATTAGATAATGGGATGATCACTTGAAGTTGTTTTATAGGATATTTTCATTCAGCAAACCAAGATTTAGTATTACTAAAAAAAAAAAAAAAAGGATGTTGGTCATATGATGGTGGACAGAGGGGAATTTAAACCCTTTGGCTGTTAATGTATTTTCTTCCCTAGAGGAGAACTTATTTGATGCTAGTAAATAAATTACCTGGGCACTATAGATAGTTCTGTTCCCAGCAGGGGCCTAGGAAACTATAGAGAACATTTTATATTCTCCAAAGTTCTCCCTAAGTTCCTTGTCCCCATGCTTCTATATGGATTTAGATGGTTTATGGGGTCTTTGAGCCCCTACCTCCTGCTAACTACCATCATTATCAAAACAGAGCTTACTTTGAATAGCATTATCATCTTTGCTATTGATTATAGAAGTGTTCTGTCTATAAGTCAGAATAGTAGGGATTAGGTCCACATTCTTGGTATCAGTGGCTTAAAAATTAGGTCCACATTAAAATACGCTGTCTTAAAAATCAAGGAGATATGAGCTTTTTTTTTTTTTCCAAAAAGAGAAAGCTAAGTTACGTCCATTTTTTTTGGTGAGAAATCATGAAACTTTTCATAAATATTATATGCAATAGAAACTAAACTAGAATTTCCAAAAAAAAACCAAAATTCTTTGTGGTCCCTGGAAGTTTGGTTTGCCAGATATCATTATAATCTTTATGTCAGATCCTTTATTTTATTTTATTTTTTTCTGTGTAATGCTGGATGGTGTATGGACTACAGGAATACTGACTAGGGGAGCCTGATTTTTCCTTCACTTCTTTTTTTTTCTCTATAGACCATGGAATCATTAAATGGTGGCAAACCATTCCTTCAAGCTTTCTATGTGGATTTGCAGGGTGTCATCAAAACCCTTCGGTATTATGCAGGCTGGGCAGACAAGATTCATGGGATGACCATTCCTGTAGGTATGTGGAATCTAAGTATTTTGGGGATGAAAGGGATATAATTTTTCCTTGATTTCCTGACATTTAAGAATACTCTGCATATGCCACATGCAGCCCATGCTTCCATCCCTCAACAAAATGGCATCCATACAAAACATACAAGTGCACACTCATTTATTTAATGTACATACTTTCAGAACAAAAAACTGAGCAAAAACCTCACCTAATTCCTTCACAAACATCTACCACGTGGCCTCTTTACCCATGTGCTGACTTTACACATATCAGAATGAGTATTGGACTTGAAGAGAGGATGATTTGAGTTCAAATGCTTTCTTTCTGTATTATTAACTATGTGACCACAGACAAAGCTCTCAATCACTGGCTACCTCAGTTTCCTCATTCGTAAAATAGGGATAATGAACCTGTGGCCCGGACTTCGCAGGCTTATTGTGAGATGCCAGTGAGGAAATGTCTGTAAAATGCTTTCCAAATTTTAAAGGGTTCTCTAAACATCAGTAATAATTCTTAATGATTAGTACACCTTAATTATTAAATGGATCGGCTAGCATTTTAAAAATATTTGCTGTGCACACAGCATGGAGGAATAGAGAAATATTAAGTCACAGGTCTCAACCCTCAGGGGATCTGTTATCTAGTGAAAGGGTCAAAATGAACAGACATTAAACAATTAGAGAACGATAGAAACTAATTTATAATTAAGTGCTAAAATAACCAGCTGGAGCTAAGAGACTGATGGCTCAATCCAAGCATGAAGGGACATGGGAATGGAGAGGAAGGGATGAATAAATAAGACATTTCTACAAATATTTTTACTTATTTTAGTGAATGGTGAAGTGCTGAATGTTAAATTTCAGGCTATAGTTTAGCTCCTAGACTTCTAGCTCCTATTCCTTTGCAGGAATAAGTCTCTCTCATGAAGCAAATTCCCAAGTGTATAAAGACTTGACTTAAGCAGTGCCAAATCTTGTTTTATGACTTCATCTCTAAGTATCCCAAGGGGATGGCAGAACTATGGGCACTTAAGGAGTCAGAGTTCTTATTTTGTGTGGCTATATCTCATGATGATTCTATGAGAGGATGACCTGATAGGGAGACGGGGCTTTTGCATACATATTGGGTTGGCTCCTAATTCAGTTTGGGTAAATTTGCTATCCTGAATCATGCTGTGATTCTCAACCCCGCAGGCCTTCGTAGGGAAGAGATCAAAGGATGTGGTCCCCAGATTCTCCTGGGCCAGCAAGTAGTATGCTTGAGAGTTCACAAATTTTTACCTTTATAGGTGATTTACATTTTTAGATCTTTTGAACCACAGGGAAAGCTGCCCAAGAGATAGAGGGTTGTAATCACTGGGTTGATTTCTGTCACGAAAAAGCCTCTTTCTTCCTCTCAATTCTCAGGAAATTCAACCGGGGAGAGCCTGATTAGATAAGGTTATGCTGGGATCTCTGAGAAAGATTGATCTTGTTTCTGAAGCTTTAAAAAGGAGACATTTTGGAGGGGCTCCATCCTATTTGATATAATTTTATCTACAAAAGGAGCTGGTTACTTCACAAGCATTGCTATGAATTTTATCCCTATGGGTTCTTTGGGAATATTATCCCTGACTATCAGAATTGGCAGCATATCTTTGGGAAATTCTCTCACCCAGAGAGCATCACTGCTGATATGCTTTTGGTCAAAAATTAACAAAACCTATGAAGTAAATGTAAGATAATTTTATTTTTAAAAACCTTTTCCCCCTCTGATATTGTACTCGTGGGATGTCTTAAGTTCTGAGAAAGAAGTTGAACGGATTTCAACAGAGCCAGGCCACCTAGGGACAGTGAAACTTCTGCAGCAGTGAGATGCTGGAGTTAGGGACAGAGGCAGAGACACAAGTCAGTAATGTTTTCTTCATCCTTCTTACTCTGAAAAAATGATCCACTATCCTTTAAGCCATGGAGTAATTATCCAAATTATCCTTGGATTAAATATAGGGCTTGGCAAGGCTAGCTAAGTTCAGTCAGAAACCAAGAATGGTGGGGAGTGGTATTTTAGTCACTCATTCATTCATTCCATAAATTCATTTCACTCATTCAAGATCATTCTGTTATGATTCTGATTATATCTATATGCTATTTTTTTTCTTAGAAAAATTGTAACATATTAGGAGAGACTACAGAAAGCCAGAGTTGCTGAGCCAGGAAATCTTTACGTTCTCACATAGAACCCATTCAGAAATATAATTTTAATTTAGTTGTTTCTAATTATGTCTTTGAAGGGTTATTGGTGTCAGCTGAAACAAAAAGGAGAGATAAACCAGTCACCATTTTGCAAAATGTAATCCTCCGGAAAATAAGGGATTAAAGCATCTGGGTCACTCCAGAGAGCCTGGGCTCCTTCCATCTCCTACATTCTTATATTCTGCTAGAATGTATTTATAGATAGGTTTTTAAGTACAAATAAACATTGATTTGGAGAGGCAAACTAGAAAGAGAAGGGAATCAGGAAAGACCTATTAGAGGAGAATCATTGAATCATTCCCATAGTTCCCATGGTTTGGGAAAGAGTATTCTTTCTCTCACATTGGCACCAAGGGATAAGGATTACACACAAATGAGAAGAAATACAACAGAGGCTGCTGCAGGGGAAAGAACTCTAGTTTTATAGGGAAAGAATCGGGTTCAAATATTACCTTTGCCACCTCCTACCTGTATGTCCCCGGGCTAGTCACTTAATCTCTCTAGGACTCAGTTTCCTCATATGTAAAATGAAGGGGGGGGGGTTGAATTAGGTATAACTTCTGAGTTTCCTTCCTCTCTAGATTGTGGGTCCTTTGTAATATCTTTCCTTAATGTAGGAGAGGGCTCTAGCAGTGCACCATTCAGACTTTCTAGTTCAGATTCCCTTGAAAGGGTAGAGTCACTGCCTAGCTACTAGTGAACATAGATCTTGTCAACAAATGAGTTCTTCTGCCCTATTTTAGAAACAGCTGCACAGCAGAGGCGCTATTAGGGGATGTCTAGGAGACAGACAATCCAGGAAGAGCAGGCTCTCTGATTTAATTTGCCGACACACCCTGAGCCTCACCCACCATTTCTGCCCACGTGTGACTGTGCATTGGTACTGGGGCATTGCCCTGGCATGGAGCAACAGGGTGCATCCTCTCTCTCTCTCTCTCTCTCTCTCTCTCTCTCTCTCTCTCTCTCTCTCTCTCTCTCTCTCTCTCTCT
>NC_058131.1:561436911-561468996 GCF_016433145.1 Gracilinanus agilis | reverse complement strand
GAGAGAGAGAGAGAGAGAGAGAGAGAGAGAGAGAGAGAGAGAGAGAGAGACTTGGGGGATAAATATAAGCAAAAAGACAGTAAATATAATCCCTTAGATAGCTTGCATTCTTAGAGGGAAGACAGTATATTAAGGGGAGCTGGTGGGTGGGTGGAAGGGAATGCCTAAAAAAATATGAAATAGAAATGGCCAGTTAGTTTTGTGGAGGCCTAGATCTGGGTAAGATAAGGTCAAAGTTGACTTATCAAAGTTCAAGTGGTTCTAGGGGATAGAGACTAATTTTCTATTGAAAAGAAGTTGGAGATAATGACTTTTAAAAAAATTTACTCCATTGCTATTAGATAGGAAAACATAGATTAGTGGATTCTATGGCTTCATGGACATTTTGATGGAAAAAAGGGAGGGGGAAAATCAGATAGTTATTTAATTTTCCCAACAATTAATATTAAGAAGCCAGGTTATTTAGGAGAAAGTGGGAGATTGCTGGGACACCTATGTTCCAGTAATCCAGTTTGATTCTGCTTTGGTTTTCAAGCTATTTTTACCTCTCCTATGGCTATGGATATGTATGGCCAGCATGTCAGCACAGATCAATAACTTCACAACATATCACTGTCTTTCCAGGGGACATGAGTTTTATATATATATACATATATATATAATATTACATATAATCACTTAATATAATCCTCTCATTTTATAAACTGAGGAACTGACCTCGAAATTGACTAGTGCCAGCTTATATAGAGAATCATAAATATCAAGGGCAGCATTTGAATCCAGGTCCTTCTACTCAGGATCCATTGCTTTTTCCAGGTTACCATGACACCATTCCTTGACTCATGATATAATGAGGCATTTTACATGAAACAGATGGCTATTTTTCCCTAGGACACATTTAGATATAAATATATCTACTTTGTCAGGAAAACCATATTAAAGGTTTAAAGGAGAAAAATCTGCTTTTAATAGAGCCACTTTTAAGTGTGCTCATCACCAAAAGCTTGATTCACCCCAGTGTGAGATGTATGCTTTGTTCTGCCCATTTTATCAATGGGAAAAGAGATTGAAAAGAAAAGTCAGAAGCAGTATTAAAGCATTGTGTAGTATTTCCAGTTCTGATGCCTCACCTGTTTTTTAGCTCTCTGAGCCAAGATTTCATCCTAACCTGTTGGCTGAAATAGAGGCTTTCTGAAAGGTTCTCCTGATATCACTGGTAAATGCAAATAAAACCTGCTGAGTCATGGAACTGGGTCTGTAAAATCACACATTTTATAGAATGTCATGAAATGATTAGGCTTACAGCTATGGTTCTGAGCTGAGGGGGAGAGTTTTGCCTATGCCAAGTGGATGAGCTTAGAACAAGAATAACACAATCTTTTCTACTTCTCTTGTAGGATAGAAATAGATATCAAATATTGCCCATAAAAGATGGAAGAAAATCACTAGCCACTGTTTTGCCCTCCTAGACACAGGCTCAAAGTATCCTCTGGGGCAAGGAGGAGTAACAATGTCCTATGTCATTACAGCCAGGAGCATTTCAGCAGAGATCAGAGATTTTTAACCTATGGTCCATGAACTAAAAAAAAAATGATAATGCATTTGAATATAATTGATTTACTTTGTAATTTATATATTTAAGATCATTCTGAGGGGTGCATAGGCTTTATTAGACTGTCAAAGGGGTCTCTGAGGGAAAAAAAAAGGTTAAGATCCCTTGGGGTATGTTAGAGTGTGAGGAGATGAACCCATGGCTAACAGAAGTGCAAAAGGCTGTACACCACCGTGTAGCCTTTCTCATTTGACTTGGGTTTGCATGGGGCTGTAGATAGCTGTGACCCCACTCAGCACGAGTGGTGAAATGGAACCCCCTTTTCCAGAACACGCTCTTGATGTGCTTAAGTGATAGCTTGTCTTCTTTATTCATGGGATAAAGACTAAAACCAACCAAAGTTTGCTTTCCTGCTATTCAACATCATCTGGAAACTTTCAAGACCAGCCCAATTATTATTACCACGTCCATTAAAAATTTATTAGTAGCTTTCCACATGTGCTCAATGTTGCAATTGCAGCTTCGGCTTCTAATGACACATCTATTTTGGTGAGCTTCTCATTTCTTTCCTCTCTGTTTCAGGTGATAAAGAGAAAGATAGACTAGAAACAGTATCTAAATGCACATTAATAAATATACTTTCATAAAAACCTATCATTTCAAAACCAAAACCAAAAGCCAGTCTTTTCGTTAGCCTAATCCTCGAACCCAGAAAATCTTGACCCAATCTCTCCATTTGTTGCTTCCCAACCTGTTCTTTGAATTAAAACTCAGTCTCTAATTTACTGTCTACAAGGCACTTAACCCTTCCAGGTTTCAGTTTTTTCTTCTTTATAACAAGGAGGATGGATCAGATGACCTCAAAGGTCCCTTCTAGCTCTGAATCTATGATCTAAATCTATGATCTTTTCTTGATCCTTTGTACACATCTCACATAGCATTCTGTTTTAAAATTCTCCAATGTACTCTATCTCTGTTATTATTGTCTTTTGTTTGGCCATTTTTCAGTTGTGCTCTATTGGAGCGCAATAGAGCTCCGTGACCCCATTGGAGATTTTCTTGGCAAAGATATTGGAGTGGTTTGCCATTTCCTTCTCTACCTCAGTTTACAGATGAGAAATTGAGGCAAAGAGGATTCGATGACTTTTCCAGAGTCACACAGCTCTTTCTGATTGCAGGCCAGCATTCTTATCCACAGAGCCACCTAGATGCACTGTCCACCCCACTAAATTCTAAGCTTCTTGAGGGCAGGAACTTTGTCTTATCTTGTTTTTTTATCTAAATTTTGCATCTCATCAGTCCTCCCTCATCCCAACAATAATTTGCACATGTTAAGAACTTAACAAATATTCTTTTTCCCTTAGCCTTCCTGGTTCCCTTAACTAGTAAAGTTGTGAGAACTACAGTAGGTCAGAAGTTCTTTTGGGGGGTCTCTGGGTTGCTTGGTATTCCTAGGAGAAACAATAACTCCTAATTTATCTTAGTGTCCCAGGTCAAGACTACCAGTAGTCTCTAGATCCATTGCAATCCTAAGGTTCAAATGTTTGGCAGTTCTGATCTGTAGTTTATATACTGTTCTACTTATCTCTTATGTCTTTGAAAGAAGGGAGATCCATGTTGTAGTCTGTTGCTGATGGGTATCTTTGCCTGTTTGTCAGAAATGTACATAATATATTTAGGAAAGTTTTAAATGTTTCCGATACCAAGCATCCCCTGGGAAACCATTCTTCAAGCTAACTCGCATTCTTGAGAGCTTAGACTTTAAAAGTTTGTCTAAATTTTCCTTTGCCCTCTTTCACTCATTATCCTCATTTCTTTCTCATTGGACCTGCTCCTTTAGAGTCCATCTTAGATATCATACAACTCTCTCCTTCCTGATTATTAGTTCTTATCCACTACTCAGACAAAATGAGACACTTGGTTTTTGGAATTCCAATAGATGCACAGATGGTGATTACAACATTTCTTGCATTTCTATGCAAATCACATTTGTTGCTTGACTCACCAATGTCTTTTATTTTTTAATGATTTCAGAGTTGAAGATTTGGGATTTCCTGAAAAATCCCAACAGTAATTTCAATTCTCTAAGAATTTGATCTCTTTTCTAAAAATGCTAAAGGGTAAATCCTTTTATTTTTCTTTTATCCATTTGTAAGAGACAATGAAGAAGGCTGACCATTTGTTTTTTCAGATGGGACCTGTGATTTTATTGATATAAGGAAGTCCCATTGAGAAATAAATATATCTCTACCTATGTAGATTGGTAGCTATCTTACAAGATCTTTAAGTCTTAGAAATTTGTCTGGAACATTGAGAGGTTAAGTGAGATTTGAACTTGGGTCTTCACAGTTTCCAGGGCAGCTCTCTATCCATTATACCGTGCCTTTCTCTATATTGCTTAATAATATGAACAAATTTGTTTGATTATTCTTTTCTTTTCCCTGGGAGACCAGTCATCCCTAAGATGTTTTTCCATGTCTAAACCAAATCAAAACAATCAGTCAATTCAATTTTAAAAAACCCAATCATTTTGGGGACTAGATTTGTTTGTTTATTTTGGTAACTGGTTGATTGAATTTTTTACTTTTTTGTTTGTTTTGACATATAAAGCTTCCCAAAAGTAACTTTCTCCTCATTATTCCCATTATTTTTGACAGTCAGTATGAATAATGTAGGCAGTCAATCTGGATAATTTGGATCAAGTAAATTTCCTTTTCCTCAGTAGAAAAATGTTGGAAGGTTTTGTGTTTTAGTGTGGTTTGGATTTGGGGAGGCTACATAATCTGGATAATTATATTAATTCCTTATTTTACTTTTGCTAAACTTTCTTTTCTTTTCTTTTTTTTTCAAGCAGACAACATAATTATCTCCTTCTAGCAAAACCATCCACAGGAAGAGTCCTCTATACCCATTTATATACAGGAAAACAAGAGAAAGAGGGAGACTGAGAGAGGAAGGAAGAGGAATAGCAACAGTTCATTTACATGGTTGATCTATTCTAGAAATATAAATAGCTCTGAACTTTTTGCCCTCATATCATTGATTTAGAACTGAAGGGGACCTTAGAAGTAATTTTTAAAAAAAACTCTTACTTGTTTTAGAATTAATATTATGTATCAGTTCTAAGGTAGAAGAATGGTAAAGGTTAGGCAAATGGAGTTAGGTGACATGCCCAGGGCCACTCAGCTATGTAGTGTCTGGGGCCACTTCACACAACCTGGGACTTCACAGATCTAAAACTCTACCTACCAAGCCACCTTGCTGTTCTCCTTAGAAGTATTTTTAAGGATGAGGAGGCTGTAACTCAGGTTAAGTGATGTTCATGGTCATGTAGATAACAAGTGACAAGCAAAATTTGAACCAAAATCCTCTGATTTCAAAGACAACAGTCTTTGCACTGTATCGTGTAGTGTTTTTTTTAACCCTCACCTTCCATCCTAGAATCAATATTATGTATTGGTTCTAAGGTGGAAGAGTGGTAAGGGCTAGGCAATGGGGATTAAGTGATTTGCCCAAGGTCACACAGCTAGGAAGTTTCGGAAGCTAGATCTTAATGTGATTCTCGGTAACTCACTTATAGTCTTCATGTTTCAGGCAATTCTTTAAGACTAAGTTGCAGAAGGGGGCAGCTAGGTGGCTCAGTAGATTGAGAGCCAAGCCTAGAGACCAGAACTCCTGGGTTCAAATCTTATCTCAGACACTTCCTAGCTATGGGACCCTGGGCAAATCACTTAACCCTTATTGCCTGGTCCTTACTGCTTTTCAGCCTTGGGACCAATACGCAATATTAATTCTAAGATAGAAGGTAAGGGCTAAAAAAAAGACTAAGTTGCAGACAAATAGTCACAGGACTTGCCTTGGTAGAAGGAGTTTTCTCCTACTTGAGAGTGCCCTATACCAATGAAATCCTAGATTCTGTCTGTCCACATAAGTAGATATAAGGGAGAGCTAACATATGAACCCCCGTCCTCTGACTCCAAACCCAATTTGTTTTCCACTGCTACCTTCCCTAAAGAAACTGGTTTCACATTTGATTATTTTAAATGATACAAAAATCCAATTTGACTCCACACCACCCTGGTACCCCTCTCTGTGCCAGTGTCTAGCTTAAAAAAAAAAAGAATCCTGATCAGCATGGTAACTTCTTTTGATTATTGTGAAATGTGGTCATTCGCATCCTCCTTTTCTGCCTTTGCTGTCTCCTTTTGTTTCTATGCTTGGACTCAGTTGTCTTGTAAGCAGTGGTCCCATAAAACTTCCAGGAATGGCTTGGTGCGGACATTTCATCTTTCTTCCTGTTTCTGGCTGCTACCCAGCTTCCTCCACTCTCTCTCTGCTTTGTGGGCTTCATTCTCTTAAGTTAAGCTCTCCTACAGAGTGACCATGCTCATCTGTTTCAGATGGGGATTATTTCACCTTTACAAGACATGAACCTATCGGAGTGTGTGGACAGATCATCCCGGTGAGTGTATCTCCTCCTCACGCCTCATATTTATTTTCATTTAAACTGAGTTCTCTTTAAAGACACATAAAACATGGACCTCAGCAATGTGTGTTTTCCATTACAGAGGGAAAAAAAGGGGCTGAGATCATGTTGTTGACATATCTTTAACAGCCTCCCTGCAAATGCTTATTTGAACAGGTTAATAGGGTTTCAGCTCCGTTACCAGGAGTTGAGTTCTCAAGTCATGGAATTCTCATGATTAAAATAAGCAAAGTGAGACACAGAGTATTAATAACCTGCCCCTGGTTATGGATGCCCAGGCAGCTTATGGAAAATGAATGCTTTGTAATGTTTGCTTATGTATTTTTTAGAACTCTGACTCACCGTCTTTCCAGGAAGATTATATTATTTTATACGGAATTTTAATCCCATTCTTTCCCACTGTTTCTTTTCACAGGAATTTAGCTAGAAGACACTCCAGAAGACACAGCAGCGCAATTAACGTCATGGACATAATTGAAACCATGCTGGGCTGTTGTGTGTCTTTTAAAGGGAAATCAGTGTAGTGCTTTAGTGTTTGGGTTGGCCCATTAAACATTGTCTTTTTTTTTTTTTCTCTCTCCCATACACACCCTTGGCACAGTCTAGATATCACTGAATAATCTATCTTTTAAAAGGCCCTGCTAATAGTTTCTGGCAGTGATTTCAAGGGGAGGTTCAAATGAAATGATTATACTATGGTGTAAGAAGTTTTCCTTTACAAACCATAGGGGAGCAGATTGAAATGTTCACTGATTCGGGGGGAAGGGGAATTGTTTTGATTTTCAAAATCTCTTGGGATATTAGAAGTGGAAAGGGACATTAAAGGGCAACAAATCCAATCCCCCAATTTTACAGCTGAGGAAATTGAGGCTCTGAAAGGTAAGTCATACAGTTAAATGAGTGGCAACTTCTCAGATGCCAAATCCAGTATTCTATCCACCAAACTATTCCACCTCCAGTCGGTCTCTGTGAAGAAACCATTGAGAATGTTAGACTTGGAATAGGGAAGATGAGTTTAAATTTTACCCCTGACACTAACCAGCAAGTGACCCAAGGCAAATTACTTAGTCTTTGCTTATTTAAGGTAACCCTTTGACTTAAAGAGAAAATCCTATGTAGTTCTAATCAGTATCGGTGGAGGGAGTTCCTGTGGTGGGAGTCCCCTTTCTTTGGACATAATAGATTATTTTTGTTCAGCACTGATCCCCCAAGGTTCTAACTGCTATTAAATTTGCCACCAGTTGAAAAACAAGGAAGAACAGTAAGAATATGGTTCTTCTGCTTGAAAGGTGCTTAATGAAATCTTCCTAGACCAGTGCTCAATGATATAGAATCTGTCATCTGATCCACAGGGGCCAAACCTGCTCCTTCTGCCCTTTAATCCTCCCCCAAACTGTAGCTATTCCTGACAGTCCAAGTACTGCTCATCATCCCACTCCAGCTCAAGTGCTGGGCTCCAAGATTTATATACTGTGGATGGAATTAAAACATCACTGTGGGCTCCCAAGTTTATAAACAACTGTGGGGAAAAGAAATTGAGTGTTTGATGAAGGCAAGACACTTGTATATTTTTGCAAGCTTGCCAGGGCTAGGAAGAGGACTCCAAGGATGGCAGCTGAGATGCTTCAGACAGTCAGGGGCTGAAGTCTAGGTGACCAAGATTTCTGTTTTCCTTCTTAATGAAATTATCAATGACATCTGATACCACCAGGATACATGCCTGAGCTGATGACGGTATAATCTTAATGGTCTTTTGAAAACAACTTAAACCAGTTTCCCCATGTATGCATCTGTGTGCTTACTCATGGATTTCAATTTTCCATCTCCATTTGTTTGGAGGTAGGGAGTGGGACTCAAGTTTATAATGAACTTGAAACAAGTAGCTTTGATATGCATTTGCTAATAAACAGAGTAACTTCTATAATAACATCTGGGCACAGAGGGGGAAAAAAAAGACATGGCTTTGAAACAAATGTTGACTCAACTATGATTCTCACCAGGGGCACTTGGGTCTAGTCCTCACAAGCTGGGAGAGTTTGTAGTTTTCCTAAGTCAAGTCAATAAGCATTTATTAAATGCCTACTACTTGCCAGGCACTATGCTTAGGCACTGAGAATACAAAAATAGAAATCAAAGACAAAGTTCCTGCCCTTAGGGAACTAAAAATCTAAAGGGGAAAATGAAAAAAAAAAGCACCAAAAATTCCAAATACTAGAGGGGAAAAAATGGAATCCACCAAATCATATACTCACTAAAGCCAAAAACCTGATGTTTCTCAAAAAAACAAACAAGCAAATCATCACATCGTTGCTTTGAAGACTGGGGTTGGTGGTGTGAGTTGTTAAGAGTAGTGAATCAGTGAAAAAGAGAGAAAGGGAAGAATTTCAAGGTCAGCACTGCTCCATATTTAATAGGGGTGATTAAAAACCTAAACACTCATACTTCGTCCTGGGTAAGATTTATGTTGAGAAATCTGAGAAGTCATGATTTGAAAACAAAGTGGTTTTTCCATCTATCAACCTTGAGGGTTTTTTTTTTCCTCTCTCAGTGGAACTTCCCCTTGCTGATGTTTGCCTGGAAAATTGCTCCAGCTCTGTGCTGTGGCAATACTGTAGTCATTAAGCCGGCGGAACAAACACCTCTCAGCGCTCTCTACATGGGAGCCCTCATCAAGGAGGTAAGACAAACCGACATTGAAATTGTTTCTGCCAAGGTGCTACTAGAGCCTAGACTGTATGTGCCTTTGACTGACTTCTACAAAAAATGTTTCTTCCATTTATATTTTGTCAGGCTGGCTTTCCACCGGGAGTCATCAATATCTTACCAGGATATGGGCCAACAGCAGGGGCAGCAATAGCTTCTCATGTTGGCATAGACAAGATAGCCTTCACAGGGTCTACTGAGGTGAGTACCATTCAAAGTGTGAGTCAAAAAACTGCACTACAATAGTACTGGCTTACTAGATAGATTAGGTTCAGTTTATAAGAACCTAGACTTTAGAGATGACCTTTGTAATTAATAGCATCAATACCACCCAGAAAGTGGAATTTAATAGTTAGAAAGGAAACTTAGTTGTGGTTATAAGACACCACTTTCATATGATGGGAAAAATAGGATTTAGTTTTCATGAAAAAAATCTGAGGGTATTAGTGGGCTGAAAGTTCAATATGAGTCAATGAAATGGCAGCCAAGAAACAATGCAAAATTGGGCTATACTACAAGCAACATGGCCTCTAGGAATAAGGAAGCAATGGTCCTATTGTACATTGATCAGATCAGACCAAATTCAGAATATTATCTTCAATTCTGGGGACCACAGTTTAAGAAGGCCATTGACAAAATGGAGAATATCCCAAAGAGGACAATCAGAAGGGCCCCAAATTCATGGCACAGTTAATCTGGTGAAAGAAACGAGATGCTTCGTTTAGTCTGGAGGGAGAAGATTGGGTGATGGGGAGGGGAATAAGACATAACTATCTTCAAGTCCCTGAAAGGTTGTTAGTAATGAAGAATGAATTTATGAAGCAATTATTAAGCACTTAACATGTTTAGAGCCCTAGAGATACAAAAGAAAAGTGACAATCTCTGTTCTCAAGAAGCTCTAAAGAGAGAGGCATCCAGGAGTGTTTGTGAGGCTCAAATGAGATGATGTATATATGCACTTTGCAAGTCCTAAAGTGCTATACAAATGCCAATTATGATTATGATTAGGATAATAATTATTATTAGTCTTCAGTCTTGTGGTGACTTCCTTCACTGAGTCTTCTAATATACTCTTCCTACTGAGTTCAAACAATATATAAAGCAACACAGGGGTGTCCTGGTAAATATTTAACAATTGGATTTTCTGGGAAAAATGTAGTTATGTGAAATTTTTTAATTGAATTTGAATATTTTATTTTATTTTTCTAATTACATGTAGAAATCATTTTAACATTTGTTTTTAAATTTTTTGAGTTCTAAATTCTTTCTCTCTTTCCCACTCTGTCTCTTCCTGAGATAGTAAGCAATTTGATACATGTACAGTCTTGCAAAACATATTTCCATATTAGCCATGTTGTGAAAGAAAACACAGACCAAGAACCCCCCAAGAAAAATAAAGAAAGTAAAAAAAAATGTTTTGATCTGCTTTCAGACATTATCAGTTCTTTCTCTGGAGGAGATAGCATTTTTCATCATAGGTCCTTCAGAATTTTTTTAAGATATGTTTGAGATATGACATTGTTTTGCTGAGAACTACTGTTATTCACAGTTGATCATCATATAGTATTGCTGTTACTATGTACAATGTTCTCTTGGTTCTGCTCACTTCATTTTGCATTAGTTCATAAATGTCTTCACAGGTTTTTTCTGAAACTGCCCTGCTCATTATTTCTTAAATGAGCACAAACTTTTAAGTTTAATCTACATTATTAATACTTTCCTAAATCTATACAATCAATCAAATGACAAATCAAATCCTGATTTATAGAAATTTCTTATTTCTAATGTATATACACTAACACTGAAAGTTTTAATTTGGGCTAATCAAAGTCCATCTAAACTCTTAAACTGACTTTAGCACACTCCTGGATATAACACATATGGAAGGTTTAAGTTTCAAGTTAGATGGAAACATCTCATGGTCTTTAGTATACAATGACAAAGTAATTGGTGATGTCTCTTATTTAATGTCGTTTCCACTGATACCATGGAAGAGGACTTTGATTTGTTTTGTTTAGGTCTATAGTACAGAACTTGGAACAGTGAGTGAAATTTGGAAAACTAAGACTCCATGTAAGGAAAATTAATAGAGGCAATGTGGTAAAATGGTTAAGGTTCTGGATTTGAAGTTAAGAGGATATGAACTGGTTTCATATCCAGCCTCAGTTACGTACTAGCTATGTCACTTTTGGAAAGTCATTTAATGTCTCTAAGCCTCGTTTTCTTCATTTATATATAAAATAAGAGGGTAGAATTGGATGATCTAAAATGTCCTTTCCATCTATGACCCTGAGTTGAAGTAGGAATCACTAGGTCCCTACCCTACTCTTTAACTTTCTCTTTACCAGATAAATCCAATTCACCATCACTACCACAGTCATTCAATATTATTTATTAAGTTCCTTCTAAGTGATAGACATTGGTGGGCTGGGTACAGGAGACAGATACAAAGACAGAAATGATATAGTCCTTACACTCAAGAAGCTTACATTAGAAAAGGAATTTATATTTAATACCACCTTTCTCATTATAATCGTCAACTATTTAGTGAATGCCCATTGTGATTAGGATACTATATTAAACTTTGAAGATGCTCGTGGAATGTCAGGAAGAAAATTATTAGATTAGTTTGGTAGGAGAAAAAGTAGAAGAAGGTTGGAAAAATGAGTGCGGACCAGGTTGTAGGGGACATTGAATGTCAGGCTAAGGAATATGTGCTTTCTGTAGCTGCAACAGAAGTTCGCATTATAGTGCTTATTGGCTCACAAAGTACTTTCCTTCAAGTAACCATGAGAGAGAGGCAGACATTCTATTGGCCTGAAGGACAGAACTAGGAGCCACAGATTGAAGTTGCTATTCATTTGTTTCAGTATGTCCAACTTTCTGTGACCCCATTTAGGATTTTCTTGGCAAAGATACTGGAGTGGTTTGCTGTTTCCTTCTTCAGCTCATTTGACAGATGAGGAAACTGAGGCAAACAGGGAGAAATGACTTGTCCTGGGTCACGCTACTAGTAGGTATCTGAGGCCATATTGGAACTCTTGAAGATGGATCTTCCTGTTTCCAAACCCAATGCTCTTTCAGGAAGGAAAATTTAGGTCTTATGAGAGGATTTCTTAATAATAATTCTTATGTAAGAATTCTTTAAAATGAGCACTTTCCAAAATTGGAAGGAGATGCCTTAGGATTATATTGGCTTTCTCCCTCCCCAGAGGTCTACAAGTGAAGGTTAGAAGAGCACTTCTTGGGAAGTAGTTGTAGTGGGAACTCTCCTTGGGGACAAAGCAGCTATTGAAGTCACTTTGAAATTTTGTGATTTGAATCTGAATTATGGGTTCCTCTTTACCTCCCTCATTTTACAGATTATTAAATATTTATTAAGCATATGCTAGGCAAAGTGCCTAGTAAAGTAAGGAGCATAATATGGTGAAGGCACATGCAAATACATATGCAGGATAAATATTCAAAATATATAAATAAATAATATAAAAATATAAAAAATCAAGAACAAATTAATTTTGTGTAGGAGGAAATTTAGCAGCTGTTGGGAGTTTGAGGAGACTTCATATAGCAGCTTGAAGAAAGAAAGGGACTCCATTTTTCAGAAATAAGGAAGGAGGGCATGCAAGGCACTGAAGATGGTAAATGCAAAGTCACTAAGGAGGGAGGTGGCATGTCATGTAGAGAACAGAGAGAAGGCCAGTTTCACTGGATCACAGACTGTGGGGAGAGATAAGAAAACTAAGACTCAAAGAAGCTGTGATTTATTCTGGCACTTAGCTAGTCATTGTCAGAAGTATGACTCCCATGTCTTTTAGATGAAAAATCACTTTCTTCCAACCACACCTTGAGCCACTTTAGGGATTTGAGGAATAGTGGTTTATGAAAAACTGATGCTTGTCAGAGGTGTTTGTAGGATGGATTAGGCTAGGAGAGGCTGATGGCCATCAGTGGTGATCCATGAATACATCCAAAGTGACTCCAGGAAACTCCAGGATTGCTCTGGGACTCTAGATTAATTATGCACTATTAAGCAAAAAAGAATCATGGGAGAAGCAACATGCATATTAATAGACACATTCAGGATGCATACAAAATAATTGGAAAGGTACCTTAGAAAATAAAGCACCAACAGTGGGAGGAATCAGGACAAGCTTTCAGAAGAAGGTGGTGTTTGACCTGGCTCTTGCAGGAAATCAGAGATTCTAAGATGAGGAGAGAGAGCATTCTAGTTTGAGGAGAGCTTGTGATCAGCACAGAGAGTGAAGAGGGAGGGTTTTATGTGAGGCAACTAGTAAATAGGGCTGAATTTCAGAGTGAAAAAGAGAGTAATTTTTAAGAAGACCAGAAAAATTGGAAGGCATATTATTACTGTGAAACGCTTTAAATGTCAAACAGAGGAGTCATATTTGATCCTAGAGTAGATAATCACTGGAGTTTACTGACTCTGTATGTGTGTGTGTGTGTGTGTGTTGGAGGGAGTGACACAACCAGAGCTATGCATTAGCTTTAGCAAGGGAAGGAGGAATAAACAGTTATATAGTACCTATTATGTGCCAGACATTGTGCTAAGCACTTTACGAATATATTATTTGATCTTCAAAACCACTCTGGAAGATAAGTGCTATTATAAACCCCCATTTTACAGTCAAAGAAACTGAGACTGACGGAGATTATGGGAGTTACCCAGCGTCGAACAACTAGTAAATGTCTAAGGCTAGATTGAACTCAGGTTTTCCTGACTTCAAGCCCAGCACTCTTTCCATTGTGCCACTTAACTGACTGTGACAATTGTGGGGAGGATGAATTAGAGTGGGGAAAAATTAGAGGCAGAGAACTAGTTAAGAGGCTATTGCAACTGTCTAGAGAAGAGGTGATGAGAGGCTAAACTAGAGCAGTGGTGGTATGAATGGAGAGAAAGTGGCATGTTGAGGAGGAAAAAAAATAATATTTACAAATGACTGGTTATGTGGAATGACTGTGAGTTAGGAGTGTGGTGGCAATGAAAGTGTGAAGGTAGAGGTAGATGTGAAAGACACTTTGATGGAAGAATCAGTAAGACAAGACTAACTTGGTAGTGTAAGCATTGGTTAATGGAAGTCAAGTGGAAGGTCAGCAATCACTCCCAAGTTTTGAGTCTGGGAAACTGAATGATAGCAGGATTGAAAGACATAGAAAAGTATTGATGGAGTTTTGGATTTGGGAAAAGATGATGAGTTTGGTTTTTGGCATCTTTTGGTTGAGGTGAGAAGGGACAGCCAAGTGAAGTTATTGCATAAGAAGTTACAGATTTGTAAGTGCTGCCTAAGGTCTAGAGTTGTTGATTTGAGGAGAAGCATCTGCGAGGAGGAGAGAGTTGAAGCTATGGGAGTGGACAGCATCTCCAAGGAATATTAGAGCAGGAGAAAAATGGGGCTGAGGTCTAAACTTTTGTTTGACCATATATTGAGGAGGGAAAAGTGAAGGGAACAACAAATAAGACAGAGAAGAAATAGCAAAAATAAGAGAACCAGTCCAGTGCTAATTCACAGAAGCTAGAGAAATATAGGGAGTTTCAAGGAGGGGTGATTAATAGTGTCAAATGCCAAATGCTTCAGAGAAGGCTTAAGTACTATTTTCTAGTCTTTTAGTAATTTTGTTTTTCTTTACATTTTCTACATTTGAGAAAAAACCCTTTACCTTCTGTCTTAGAATCAGTACTATATATTGGTTCCAAGGCAGAAGAGTAGTAAGGGCTGGGCAATGGGGATTGAGTGACTATTCCAAGGATCCCACAGCTAGAAGTGTTGGAGGTCAGATTCAAACCTAGGACCTCCCATCACGAGGCCTGGCTCTCAATCCACTGAGCCACCTACCTGCCATCAACATTTTTTTCTATTTTTATATCTCACTTAAGTTGCAGAACTCCCTAGTAACTCTCTGACATAAGTCTGAAAATGTTAAATGTTAGTAAGATAGCTTAAGGAATGTAGAATATAAGACTAAAATGCCATAAATAGCTGTCAGGTCCCAGATGTATTTATAAATGTTTAATTTCATGACAGAAGACCTCACTTCTGAATCCTAGATCTGCCATCTAGTATATTTGTGACATTATACAAACCACTCTCTGTCTCTCAACCTCAGTTTCCTCATTTGTAAAATTAAAGGTTTGTATTAGAGGATCCCTAGAGATCCTTCCAAGCTGTCATCCCTTCCAAAGGTTCTAGGTAGAGATTACATAGGTTTAAGATTTATAAATTTGAAAAAGTTTATTTACAGGATCAAAGATTTGGAGGCCATCTAACCTAATGCCCTCATCTTTGTAGGTGAGGATATTGAAGCAAAGAGAGATAAAGTGACTTTGGGATCACATAGTTGGCAAGTGGCAAAGACAGGATGAAATACAAGTCCTCTCTCAAAATCTAGTATTCATTCCACCTCGTCCTGGCACCTTATAGCTTGTGATCATCATAAGGGAAAAAAAATAATAATCCCCTAACTTGATTCTATCTATTTCACAGTCACATCTGGGAAAAACAAAGCCAGTCTCCATTTTCCATCTTTAATGTTACACATCTGCTTTGGAGCAGTTGACATGGTAGTCCTTTGGGAACTAAAGGAAGGGAATATGGCAATAATGACCCTAGCTTGTACTTGGCTATTTACTATTTTCATATAATCAATGAATACCATTATTATTCAATTTTCTGAGTTATTTTCCATAGCCAGCATTAAGATTCAGAAAGTGTGACTAAGTTTTTTCATTTAGATATGAAATAGAGAGGCACTCAGTACAAGGGAAAGAACAATGTTTCTGGAATTGTAGGACCTGGGTCAAAATTCCAACTCTCTTGCTTATTACCTGTATGACATTAGGCAAGTCACTTAACATTTCTGTGCCTCAGTTTCCTCATCTATAAAGAGAGAAAGTATAAAACTAGATGGCTTCTGAGGTCCTTTCTAGCTCCAGACCCTCTGATATTCCCCCATGGTGTTAGGTTTCACAATCATCTCTCCTGGCCAAATAAATAGGGTCTTTTGGGGGAGAAGAGGGAGTAGGAATTCCAGACAACTTTACTTTAAACAGGCATTTCTACTCCACAGCTCTAGATTTTATATCAACTCAATGTCTATCTTTAAAGGCCTCTGTAATAGGAAGCGAAAAAACCCTACAGAGATGAAAAAGCTAGCTCCAAGAACTTAAACCAAGAGCAGATGGACCATTTTAATGCAGGGTTAGCGTAAGCTGTTCCATACTGTTTTTGATTTCCGATTACACTGAATGCTTGTTAGAGCGAGTCAACACTGTAAAAACACGCAGGACTTTTAACAGCGACTGGTAAACATGTAATTTCAACCTTACAGTAAAAGTGTTTAGTATTTGAAGAACATAAACATGTCCCCAAACAACAGGGAAATAACTTGGTTTTCCTCTATACTTATTTCCCATGTCACCTTTCTCCAGCACAGACCAGATTTCCCTCAACTTTCTCCAGACCAAGTTAATTTCCTTCCTTTCAACCTAGCCAGTGACTTGTCATATGGAGAGTTAATTCCTGAGCTGCACAAATTAATCATCAAATCTGATTAGAAGAAAGACAAGTTAAAGAAGTTTTAGAGTCTTTGGCCTCAAGAGACATTGATTCAATTTGAGTTAATCTCTTTCCGTCTTTTATTTCACAGTCTCCAGAATGAAAAACAAAACCGACCCTACAACATATGCCATACCTTTAGAAAAAGAACCACTCAAGCTCACTTAGAAGGATAGTGGCCCAACAGGTGTTTTGTTTTTTCTCCAAAGGGGAAATCTGCTCCAGTTAAGGTGAGGGTGGAAGGACTTAGCAAAAATTGTCTTTCCCCTTTATCCTCTCCATTTTAAAACACAAACCACCATCACCAAAAAATAGCAAACAAAGCAAATGAAACCTCAAACAACAAAGAATTAAAATAAAGCATAGCATAAGTCCAGACTAAATCACCTTCCTAGCATCTCGTGTGTGTGTGTGTGTGTGTGTGTGTGTGTGTGTGTGTGTGTGTGTGTGCTCATCTAGCTGACCCACCTTTGGCCTGTTTTGGGAGAAAGTGTCCATTTGCAAATCAGATGCCAATTGCAAACTAGTCCCTGCTGCCTCCTGTCAGCTTTGTGTTGGATCTGTTTATTTTTTAAGATATTTTGGAAAGATTTTCAACTTCTAGTAAAAGTTTTGTATATAAATGTTTGCTATTTTGTTTACCTTTTTATTGGAAAGTTGGAGAAGGCTTTGGGCTGGGTATTTGTTTTGCTAAAAGATTTAATTATTTTTCTTTTGGGGGTACTTGGAGGAGAAAGGATGACAAGGTTGGGAGGTGACACCAGGGATCCATCTCTTAGCTCTCTGTTGGTTTAGGGTTGCCTGGATAAGCAATGATATACAAAACTGATACTAGGAATTGAAAATCTTTCCAAAATGTTTATGAAAATAAATATTCTCCAAAACAAAATTGAAAGGAGACTGTAAAAACTAGCTCACAACTGAAGTCTTATTTGCAAATGGATACTTTCTTCCAAAACAGGCCTAAGGTTGGTTTTCACTGTTGAATTATAGTTTTGGGAAAAGTGTCTTTGCAGGCAAGCAGAAACAACTTTTGCACAAAATTAGAATTGTGTGGATAAATAAATCTCCCAGAATTTCCAGTAACTCATCCAATGATAAAGCCTCCATCTGTAAGCTTGCAAACTTGACTCAAGCTCAGATTTTTGTGAACTGATAAGTCACTTACCTTGTCTGCCAAATGAGCTACAGTAATGGTTCAGGAATAGTATCAGTATAGGCACCTAAAAGGATAAAGAAAGTAAATCAAAATGTTTTCTTGAGCAATTATCTTTTCCCCAGTCTCCACCATCTTGACTCTTTACATGATGAAAAAAAACCAAAATGTCAAAGTTTTAGAAAGTATTTGAAAATCTTTCCAAAAGTTGACAGATATAAGGAAACGGTATACTACAATGATGCCATAAATATGCCCAACTAGAGCAGGAAGACTAAGTTCCCATTTGGCCCAGGCCATCCTGTCTACTGCATTTTTTTCCACAAATGGATTGCCACTTAGGTACGGTATAACTGTAAAGCAGTGAGTTGGCTACATACCCAAAGACTTTGGTTCTTCAGATATCATTTTCCAATCCATTTGTGATTAATTACATTTTCCCTTCATTCTTAATCCTTGCTACTTGTTGTCCTCAGGAATCCGGAAGATCAATTTTTTTTTATAATCCCAAATCATCACATTTCCTCATCTACCAACTACACCTTTTTCCTTCTCAACTTTGTTCCAGGCTTCCCCCATTATTGTCTTGATGACAAAATATCATAGCTAGAATTGAAAGGGACTTTAGATGCTAATGGTCCAACCTTTTCATTTTACAGGTGAGGAAACCAAGGCAAGAGAGAATAAGTTGTTTGTCCAGGATCATACAGTTAGGTGTTTGAGGCAGGAGTTGAAATCTAGGCCTGGCCCCCTATCCACAGCATCACCTAATTTGCCTTGAGGGCAAGGACTATATGGTAATGACATTGTCCCATTACCTAGGATGGTGCTTTAAACAAAATACTTAATAAATAGTTGATGGACAAATAAAATAATTTTCCCCCAATCTGCTTTCTCCAAATCTCCTTTCTTTTCATCTCTTCCTTACCCTGTTCCATGTGTCTTCTTTTTTTAAACAAAAGTTAAGTGATGTTTCTTAAATGATATTTAAAATTCAATTTGTTATTTATAGAGCAGATTTGATCTAAATCAAAGCTACTTAAATTACTTGTCAAGAAGATGCAATTGAGTCATTCTTTCATCAAGAACATAAAGAAGGTATAATGGCTTGAATAGAAATTTATTAAGTTCCTACTATGTGTCAGGTACTGTAAAAGGAAAAGGAGAAGTACAGGGATAATGATTGCTTTGGGGAAGAAAAATATAAGCATGCTCTCAAGAGACAGAATACACTACTGTGCCCACCACATAGGTTCATATCCTGGAACAATTGCCATTCATCCCATGCTGGTTACAGCTCTACTAAAAAAAATAAATCAATAAATCATTTTTCTTTTGTCTTTCTGCTTAGAACTCCAAACACTGAGATTTTATTATAGTATAACAAGTAGAAGTTTATCTTTTAAAGTGAACAAGGGGGAAGGTTACCTCTTCTACAGTAGCCAGTAGTCTTCAGCAATAAAGAGAGAATAAAATACTTCGCATATTTCATAGGAATGTTGTGAGGAACAAATGCAATAATGTATATATACTTTTTAAACAACGAAATGCTATCTTGATGTCACCTATTAGTATTACTGGGGCAGCTAGTTAGCACAATGGATAGTGCATTTGGGCCTAGAATCAGGAAGACTCATCTTTTGAGTTTAAATATGGCCTCAGACATTTACTAACTAGGTGATCCTGGGCAAGTCACTTAATCCTGTTTTCCACAGTTTCCTCATCTATAAAAAGAGCTAGAGAAGGAAAAAGCAAACTACTCTGATATTTTTGCCAAGAAAACCTGGAGTGACATTGCAGAGAATTGGACACATCTAACAAACAGCAACAAAAATTAGTGTTGTTCAGAATTAGGGGGAGAAGAGAGGACGAGTTAGAAAAAATGGAGGGAAATGGAAGAATCTGCTTTTGTCACAAGAACTGAACCTAGTTTCTTGGCTACAACAAGGCGTCTTGTAGTTCTCACTCATATTACAGCAACTAAATGTCATGAGTCCATTGTTTTCCTTTTCCCATTCATAAATGCCTTTTAGAAGACAGAATTTTCTTTCAAAATGAAGACTCAAAACATTTAAAATCATGTAGTACCAAAACACAAAAACAACAGGAGGGACAGTGATTCAGATTACAGATTCACAAAATTTAAGAGCTAGAAGGCACCTCCAATTTTGATTCATACCTGAAAAAGAATCTCATCTATATAACTTCTTTGCTAAGTCATCAGCAGTCTCTATATCAGAAGACCCCCAGTGAAGGAGACCCCACTACTTTCTGAATCATCCCATTCTTCTCTTGGACAAATCTACTTGTTAGGGCAATTTTTCTCATGTCAAGGAGAAATTTGCCCAAGTTTTGCCCTACAGGGCTAAATAGAACAAATCGAATCTCTCTTCCATATAATAATCTTTAAATATTTAAAAATAGACATCTTGCTCTCACTATATCTTTGCTACACTCCTGGCTAAACATCTCTTAATTTCGTCAATCAGTCTTATATGTCATGACTCCAATCCTCCCACCATATAGTTTTTCTATTTCTGTATAAGCTCGAAATCATATATAGTCTCTCAGTTTTAATTGTTTAGTCCTGTTCTATTTTTATGACCCCTTTTGGAATTTCCTTGGCAAAGATACAGGAGTGGCTTGTCATTTCTTTCTCTAGTTCATTTACCGATGAGAAAACTGAGGCAAAAAGGTTAAGAGACTTGCCCAGGGTCTCTCAGGAATAGTGTTTCAGGCCATATTTAAACTTAGGAAGATGAGTCTCCCTGATCCCAGGGCTGGTACTCTATCTGGCTCTCTATCCACTGTGCCATTTAGTAGTCCCCTGGGTTGTATATAATCTGCCTAAATTATGGCCCTTGGAACTGAACAGTACACCAGGTGAGATCTGACCCTAGGGCAGGACACTAGAGAACTACCAATTTACTAATTGTAGAAGATGTGTCAGTAAACGTTTTTGATGCCGTCACACTATCGACTTATTTGACTCAGACTAAAAATCTCACCTTCTGCTAGAGGATTTGTTTGGATTGGGGCTGTTGTTTTTCTTCCCCTAAAAGTGTCCCATACTATCAGCCACACTCCATTCCACTCAGGTTAGCAGCTACTTCTTCAAATGAATAAGGAATAATAGACCTATGATTTCTTAGATATAGGGACCTCTCTTTGCCATTGGTCCCTTTTCTGAAATTTAGAGTCTTAAAGGGTTGCTTAGAGCAGTGACATCAAAACTCAAATAGAAAAGGGGAGGAGGGGTCATTAAACCAACAACAAGCTTCCCTATGGGATATATATTGGCTTAGAAAAATCATATGTTTATGTATTTCTTTTATTATTAATTAATTTGTTTCATTAAATATTTCCTCATTATATTTTAATCTGATTACTACTCTGTAATACTGGACACTTGGTTTTACTTCTCTGGACCTCCATTTTATAAACTGAAAAATGGGAAAATTGGTCTAGATAGGTTCAAGCTCCATATCAATGATTCAATGATTCCAGCAGCAGACTAAGAAACTGACTTTGTACAGAAAAATTTTAGAAGTATTGACCTTTAATGGAAGTATCTGAATTTGAATGCTGGTTTTTATTCATTAACATTTTCTTAAATTGTGACTTTTACCCCCCTGTGATCCCAGTGAGACAGTTATATCTGTTTTAGGGATGAAGGAGCTCCTGACATGGAAATAGCTTATTTAGGACACAGGCAAAGTCTTTGGCTTAGTCTTGCTGATGCTGGATTCCAAATTCATTATTTTCCTTCATGGAGTACGTAAATTTGCTTGATGGCCTACTCACCCCATGGCTTCTGTGGTTTGCCCCAGCTTTGGATGGGCATCAGTAGCACAGAATAAGATACTTAGGAATGAAAGTTTATATGTGGAAGATGAGAAGAAAAGCCAACTCCCATTTATGCATGCCACAAAGGAGACAATGAATATGGATCAAAGAAAGGGCCAGAACCTCACCCAAATCTTATATTTTTCAGTGGTGTTAACCATTTCCCCCATCTGCCTTTTATAGAGTTACAGCCAACCTGGAAAGTCTTCAGTCTATCCAAAAATCAATTGTTTTACTATTGTAAATATATGTGTGTGTGTGTATTTGTGGAAATGCAGCCAATAGTTTTCCAAAATGAATTTTGTCCCTTTAGATTCTGAATTTTGCAAAACTCCAACCTATGGTTGAAATGAGGAGATGAGAATTTTTTATGTCACATCCAGTATTTGGAACACTCACCAAGATGCAGCATTATTTGTCATGGCTGGTTTCCATCTTAAAACCCCAGTCCCATTAAAAAGTAAGCAGAGTCACTCTGATTAAAGATAGGGTTGATTTCCCTCTTCATGCCGTTAAATGCACAAGCAGTGCAAATAAATATTTAATAAATGGTTATGAAAGGCCTGCTGTAAACACAAAGTCAATAAACAACTTCAAGGAGGCAGCCTGCATTTTGCTTGGTAGAGTGTTTTCTTTATTCACTTAGATTAACAAACCATGATCTCATCATTGGTCAACAAGATAGTAGAAAGACCATCAAAGCACACTACAGGAGAGTCCAGATTGATTCATGCCAAACAAATGTTTGTACCTAACAGCTGTATTACCACTGATTCTAATTTACTCAGCTGGGGTTCTCCTTTCATTTTCTAAGTGAGATAAATGTCACATTGCATGATATAGACAGCATGTCTACTGCCTGAGTAATGAGTTGGGTCAGCCCTCTTGTATGTTTAGCCTCTTCTTATAGACAAGTGAAATTTCGGACTTATATATCTTCACATTCCTTTTACTGAAAAGGGTATTTCTCTCCAGTATGTTTTTTTACTTCTGTTTTCTATCTTAGAATCAATAATGAAGTATTGGTACCAAAGCAGAAGAACATAAGGGCTAGGTAATGGGGGTTAAGTGACATGCTCAGAGTCACACAGCTAGGAAGTGTCTGAGGCCAGATTTGAACCCAGCATCTGTCGTTTCTCAGCCCGGCTTTCCATCCACTGAGCCGCCTAGCTGCCCCCTCCAGTATGTTGGGTTAGAGGTCTTCTCAGCTTATTCATGAGTCCCATAGAGTTTAAAAATGAAAGAGTCACTTTGGTGTTATCAAGACTTTGGAGGCAAAGACTTTCTTCTATTTTTATATTCACATTTAACAATGTTTAGATACTGCTTTATCAACTTTATGCTAAGCTTTGAAAGGCATACAAAAGAGATATAAGGCATTCTTGATCTTTGGGTTTGATCCCTCTGTTATCGTGCTGAATTAGAAAATAAGCCACGATCTCTCTTTAGCAATCAGACTCAGGATACATTGGCTGAATACTTCCAATACTAGTTGCTCACATTTGTGAGCCTCTAGATTATACTTGTTGCTGTTATTAAGAAACCAAAATTTTTAATTTTTAATTTTGGTCTGGAATAGAAAGGGAGAATAACCAATCAACAAATACTTACCAAGTGCCTACTATCTGCCAGGCACACATAGGGATAGGGATACAAAAATGCTACTACCCCTGCCCTTAAATCCTTAAAGGCACTATGTTATTAGAATTTATTGTCATTCTATCTGACTGTGATCTCATTTGAGGTTTTTTGGCAAAGATACTGGAGTGATTTGCCATTTCCTTCTCCAGCTCATTTTACAGATGAGAAAACTGCAGTAGAGTTAAGTGACTTGTCCAGGGTCACGTAGCTAGTAAGTGTCTGAGGCAATATTTGAACTCAGGAAGATGAGTCTTCTTGATTCTAAGCCCAGTGCTCTGTCCATGGTGCCACATAGCTGGCCATGCTATTAGAATAACATCCTGCAACCTAGTTATGGCTAAGTATATAAAGCAAAATTGTGGATTGCAATATCATTGGACCCAGTTGTCCTGTTCAAGAATATATGGATAGGGGCAGCTTGGTTGCACAGTGGATAGAGCATTAGACCTGGAGTTGGGAGGACCTGGGTACAAATATGGCCTTAGACATGTCCTAGGTGTGTGACTCTGGGCAAGTCACTTAACCTTAATTTCCTAGCCCTTACCTCTCTTCTGTCTTAGAATTGATACTAGGACAAAAGGTAAGGGTTTAGAAAGAAAGTCTATGTATGAAGAATTGCAATCATCAGAGCAAACTCATAGTACAGTGGCTTATTATCTAGGAACAAATCTAAAGAAAAGGAGCCAAAATTAGTAAGTGCTTTCAAAAATGTAATCCATAAAAGCAGTCAGGGTTATTCAGGCCAGGAACAATAGGGGAGTCTGAAGGACAACCTAAAATATGATCCAGAGGGTTATATTTAAGGAGAGTGTTTACTGATTAGTTGTTTTCTCTCTCCATCAAAGAGCAAAAAAAAATGCGCTGAAATTAAAGCAAAAGATTAGATAGAAAGAACTTCCCATTGATAATGATGTTAGGATCTTGGGAGAAGTCAGAGAATCTCCAACTTCATAAAGCAAAAATTGAAGGTAAATTTCCTTAGTATAAAAATGGATCAGGTTAACCTTGCCCATATCCCATAGGCTAATCTAAATATTCTCTTCAGATATAGTAACCCCTGATTCTTTGAGAAATTAAGTATACTTTAATCTCTGTTATTTTACCAATTTCTTTTGATTTCAAGTACCTGCTAAAAAACTGAGATTCACTTGTCCTTCCTCAGCCTCTTGTTTCTTCTACTTTCTAATAATCAGAATGAGGCCAATTGAGTTGCTTTCTGGTTCATCATTTCAGTATGACAAGAACCATCCATTATGACTCTTGACATCTCTATTCCGGGCACAGCCAGAACCACGAAGCACAAAAAATGAAAAATAAAGGAGGAGACAAAGAGGGAAGAAGAGTAGAGGGGAAGAATTAATCAGTCTCTTTTTGTGCGGGTCTCAGAAATGAAGGTGTTTTGCAATGTGGGGGCCAACCAATGAATCTATTCCTCTGTATTTCAGCCAGTATAGCCCCTCCTGTTTAGATTCCCTACTGGTGAATTTCTTTTTCTTGAAGAAAGCTGGATAGTCCTGAAAAAGAACTTTGCCCAAACCTGGGCAATTAACTAATTAATAAAACAGAAAATTGCAATCATTTTTGGAAACACTGCTCTGTGAGCAGATACTTTGAATAGAAGAGTCATGGAAAGCTTTTCTGCGTCTTTATTGTTCAACATAACAAATTATTTTCTTTGAGAAGGACCAAATTACATCTTCCCAGATTGCTCTATTGCACTATACAGGGTAATGATACATCAGGGCTTATCCAGGGATACTCCTGATATCAATCTTACTGCCTATTCAAAACAAGGATGGGAGTTGGAGTTAGTGCGTGCCAACATTCCTGCTGAGAATCAGCCCAGTTCCATTATGTGTGGGGGTGCCCCCAGCTCATCTCCCTCGCCTGCTAGGGGTGCACAGATACTGTTGAGAGACTCTGCAGGGAGTGTAAAGTAAAGAGGCCACATGATAGGAACGCTATCACTTATTCCTTCATAATGAGCTCTGTGTGGGGACTGGGGGAGTCTAGAAAAGGTCAGTTTCTTTCACAATTCATTGCAGCTGTGGGGCGGTTGCCAGAGGCCACTCTACTGTGCAAGAGCAGGGAAAATACAAGCCCTTGGGAGATAACTCCATATTGAGTGAGACCCTACATGCTATATCAGGCCCAGTATTATACAAAGATCAAGTATTTGGTTAAGGAAGAGAACAGATGATGTTACCTCAAAGAGTCAGAGTACCTTCAAGTGTCTTCCTTTTCTTAAGTAATCAAGCCATTATATTCACCAAAGAATTTATATGGAACCCCTCTTGAGGCTCTCTTATTTTTTGACCCATATACCTCTTGGAGCGATGTGTTCCATAAGTTTAACTGTTTACTGTGTTGTCAGTAGTTGTTTTTTATTTATCCCCAACTCCCCTTGCTCCAATTTTTATATAATGCCAGGCATCTAGTAGGCATTAGATAAATAGATAAAGAACTGAATCCAGTTGAACTAAAAGGTGAACACTTATTCTATTACTGAATTTATTGAACCAGTTCAAATTCACATCTGTCTTATCCTTGTCATTTATGATTTCATAGACTTAGATCCTATCTAGCTTTAGTCTTGAACAGCCTCTACAGTTTACTTACCCTTTCACTGAACCATCATAAAGGCTACTATTTTAAAACCTATGTATCTATTTATATATGCATGTAAATATGTCCTTATTACATATTCATATATACACATAGATATACATTGTAGTTTAAGTAATTTCTGTTGTGTCTGACTCTTAATAACCCCATTTGGGGTTTTCTTGGCAAGGAGAAAGGAATGATTTGCCATTTCCTTCTCCAATTTATTTTATAGATGAAGAAACTGAGGCAAACAGGGTTTAATGACTTGCCCAAGATCACATAGCTAGTGTGTATGTCTGAGGCTGGATTTGAACTTATATATAAATATATATGTGTGTGATATATGCTTATATGTATATACTTATACACATACTAAATATGCTTATAAACACAGATATATATAAACATAGATGTATACCTATATAAATATAATATCTATATAAACACAGATATATCTATATATATCCATATATCTATATAAATACAGATAGATATATATGGCACCCATAGGTGCCTTAGGCACCCAAATATATTCTTACATACATATATCTATAGGTGTGGCATCCAAAATCTCATATCAATTTCAGTAGACCATGATTTTCTCCAATAATAGAATAATGTGTTCTTCCTTCTCTTCCCTTTCCTGCTTACTGCCTAACATTTATTTATCTTTTTTGGCAGCTTAGGTGGCAGGTTTCACCTGCTTTCCCAAACTCTCTTTGATAACTCTTTCAGGTGACATATCCTATCATCTGGAGAATTACTTTTCCACCCTGCTATTAAAATATGAGGGATAGGGTCTGCACCTCTGATTCCATTGGTAAAGGTGACCTTCAGATGTAGAAACTCTCTCTACCAGCATGGCTCAGCATCTTCCCTGCAACCTACAGTCCTAGAAAGTATCCTAGAACATAGAGAGATTAAACCCATGGTCACTGGCATTCTGCATCTGAGGTAAGACTTGAATTCAGGTCATCCTGACTTCAAGTCTACTTTCTACCCATTATGCAATAGCCATCACTAAGTTACAATTTTATAACGTCAAAAGTGTTCTGAACATGCAATAATAATAGCAGGCAATCTCTACCAATGTTACGAAAGTTCTTTCTCTCATATGTAATTTGATTCTTGTTTGTTTTTAAATCCTGTGGTGTAGAACTTTGTCAATGCACACCTATAATCTCCGTTAGTAAGGAGGCTGATTCTAGTGGATCTCTTGAACTTTGGAGGTCTGAGCTACAGGGAGCTAAGTCAGTCAAATGATTAAGTTTGCCATCAATATGGCAAGCTTCTGGGACTGGGGAGCTACCAGGTTGCTTATTGAAGGAGGGACTGACTCAGAGAAAAAATGGTGCAGGTCAAAGCTCCCCTGCCAATTAATAGTGGGATTATGCCAGCCAGGGCATATAAAGAATATTTCATCTCATTTTTTTCAAAGGCTTTAAAATATATCATACCTTTTGATCCTCCCCTATTCATAGGCAACAAGGAAGGTGGAGCAATGGATAGAGGGCTGGATTTGAAGAAAGGAAGACAAAGACGTTAGTTCAAATCCTGCCACAAATACTTTATTAGCTACATGACCATGTACAAGTCACTTAATTGCTATCTACCTCAATTTCCTCAACTATAAAATGGGAATAATAATAGTACCTACCTTCGCAGAGTTGTTGTGAGGATAAAATGAGACATCTGTAAAATACTTTGAGAATTTAAAAACACTACATAAATACTATTATTAGTAATAATATTGCTACTTATTTATCCATTCCTAGAATTTTAATAAAATTACTAAGGCACAGAATTACCTTGTGGGAAATCATGTTGACTTCTACTCTTTTTTATATAATCTCTTAGCTTGCACAATATGGAAGAGTAACCTACTTGACCTGTCTGGTCCCAGAGGCATTTTAGGAACTGTCTGATTAATATGACCTTGGTGGTCTGCCAGCACTTTTCTTTGTTTATGATGATTACCATTCATTCCACAGCTTTATTTTTGAATTTATAAAAAAAGTTCAGGTGAATGCCAGCCTGACCAAGTGCCTTATCTATACCTGCTATGTCACATTGGCATAGAGCATTTTGCACATTGGCCACTGCTTGGTCCAGTACCATCAACCTGTCATTGCCAATTGGACATCAGAATTTTCCCGTCATTCTTGGTTAAAGAAAAATGACCAGCATTGCAACTTAGGTGTCATCTTCTACTATTCACTTTATATCTATACCATATCTAATCATCAGTGGTCAAAACCTATTATTTCTACCATCACAACTAACTCTCTCTCTCTCTCTCTCTCTCTCTCTCTCTCTTATTGCGGTAACTTGATGGTGGTTCTGCCTTCCATAAGGCTCTCCCTACTCCAGTTCATTCTCTGCTCAGCTGTCATATTGATGTTCCTAAAGTATTATTTTGACCTTTTTGCTCCCTCCTTATTTAATCAATCTCAGTGGCTTCCTAAATACTTCAAGATAAATAGAAAATCCTTTGTTTGGCTTTTAAAGCCCCACCATGAAGTGGTCTTTGTCCAACTTTCCAGTTTTCCTACTCTGGGATCTATTGACACAGACCTTCTTGCCTTCCTCACCAAAAATTCCATTGCTTAGCTGAGTTTCACCGACTGTCCCCTCTTTTGTAAAGCTCTATCCATCTTCATCTCTGCCTTTTAGCTTCCTAAATGTCTCATCTATTGTCCCATATTCTTCAAGAGAGGTCCAGTTTTAATCCTTCTTAATCTTGTTTTATTTTCTTGGAGATTACCCCCAATTTATCCTATATAAATCTTGTTGTTATATAGCTATTAGCATATTGTCTCCCCTCTTCAATGATGAGTTCCTTGAGAATAGTGACTGTCTTTTGCTTTTCTTTACATTTAGTGTTGTGTCTGGCAAATAATGGGCAGGCATTTAATGAATGTAAATGACTGACTACAAACAAGGCAATAATTTCATTCTTAAGATTCTATATTTGGAGCAAGAGGGAACCTTAGATGTCATCTAACTTAATCCTCTCATTTTCTGGATGAAGCCAATAGAGATTGTGACTTACCTAAGGCCACCTAGGTAATAATTGGCAGAAGTAGGATTTAAACCCAGATCCCCTAACTTTAAATATAACACTCTTTCCACCTCATTGGGCTACCTCCCAGCTTGTTTCTCTCTTGTTTTCACCTCAGATCTTATTTTTGGCACCAGGGTCATCAAAGGATCTTGCTTATTGTTTAGATAGCTTCCTGACTTTGGTATTTTAAAAAAATCTCTTATTAGTTTTGGAGTCCTTTGCAAAGAATCCTTTGATTTGCTTTTTGGCCTGTCTATTTTCTAGCTTACATCTGATCTACCATACTTTTTTGGCTTGTCTGTTCTCGGTTGGGTTGTTTTTTTCCATTTTTTGAAAGAACACTTTTTCCTTGAAAGAATCACAGGCTTTGGGGTTTCAATTAAATATCTTTGAACATCTCTTTCCTCCATCCTGGCATGATGGATGACAGGAAACTCTAGGGTCAGTTGATTCTTGGACCATTCACCTCCCTCCCCCAGCCCCAGCAGCAAAAACTTATGGAAGATGATATATTTTCCCAAGAAAGTCTTGACCTTCAGACCTGGAAACTTGGAGCCCCACAGTTAGGCTCATGGTACCTTATCCCCTTATCCATGAAATTTTATTCAGTTCTAATCCATATATAGGGTTAAGAACCAAAGGGCAACCTGGGACTGGCATGACCCTGTGTCCTAGATTGGTTCTCATGTAGGTCATTAAGGCCATTCAGCCTGAATGTTTTTTCCAATCGCACAATAATAAACTTGGACCTTAAAGTATACCTGGAACTAGACAATTCTACAAGGTGTTGTCCAGATTGGGAATGACTCTGAATTGGTCAAAGACTCCTGGGACCATTTCAGATTGTAATGACCTGTCTCATCCATAACCTCTCTTTGACTGGGACTAAGATTTAATTGCCTTACAAAGTATACTCATTAACTGTTATTCTTCAAAATATCTTTTTTTTAAGTCTACACTTCCTAACCATCAACGAAGACAAACTTTTAAATGAACAATATTTTTAAATTTTTGTATTTTAAACCAATGACTAAAATATTTTTGTTCAGAAATTCACATTTTTTGTATTTAAATATATATATATTCTTTCATTATTTCAATGTTATGAGTAAAATAGCTAGGAATATTATTGTACTGATAGGTCATTTCCCTCCTCTTTTAATATCATCATCAAGTAATATTTATGGTAGGAGGATTATTGGGACTGTGACGTAAATAGATTTGTAGCCCTGGTTTTAAATTTCTATATGGCTTTCTAAGAAAGATTGCATTATTCACCTAGAAATTTACCCCCACAATGTTTACTAAAAAGTCAGCTTCCAAGGAAAGTCTGGCAGAACAGTGAGCTAGGAAAAATTATTCTTTGGTATTGTTCTCCATTCTCTGATTAACAGGAGCTGAGCAAGCTTTTTGCATGGTTAATCTAGCCACAAATAAGCCCTGGCCTACATTCCTAATGCCTAAAATAAATCAGTTTATAATGGAAATCAAACAGTGGCCTAAATGAGTGCCAGGGAACAACTAACTGAAAGAGACATTTTAAATGAACATAATCAACAGTAAGCATTTCTTAACTACCTACTGTATGCAAGGCACTGTGCTAGACTCTTATTTTCCCCTAGTATTCAGCTTTCTTAGGATTGAGGACAAAATAAAATGTTATTTTTACATACCAGAATGTTATAGCCTTCCTAGAAGTCATATTTGATTATTTATTCTCATTTATTCCCATATAGCAGCTAAGTAGTGCAATAGCTAGAGAATTGGAAATGAAATAGAAAAGAACAGAGTTCAAATATTGCTTCAGATGCTTATTTGCTATGTACATTGCTTAACCTCTATCTGCCTCAGTTTCCCCATGTAAAAAGAAAATTATAATAGCACCTACCTCTGAGATGAGGACTAAATGAGACAATATTTATAAAATACCTAGCATACATGGTTCTTGACACATCGGAGGTACTTCATAAATGCGTATTCGTTTCCCTTTTCCATCCCTATCCAATCAGTTAACAAGTCTTGTCAAGTCTATCCTCTTAGCATCTCTCTCAACCATCCCCTTTTTTCTACTCAAGTCACAATCACTCAAATTCAGATGCTCATTATCTCTCCTTGGTCTATTATGATAACTTCCTTAGTCTTAGTCTTTAGTCTCTCTCCAATCCTTTCTCCATACAACTGGCAAAATGATATTTCTTTTTTTTTAATTGTCACTCTTTGCAGATTTTTTTAAACCCTTAACTTCTGTGTATTGGCTCATAGGTGGAAGAGTGTGGTAAGGGTGGGCAATGGGGGTCAAGTGACTTGTCCAGGGTCACACATCTGGGAAGTGTCTGAGGCCGGATTTGAACCTAGGACCTTCCATCTCTAGGCCTGACTCTCAATCCACTGAGCTACCCAGCTGCCCCCAAAATGATATTTCTTAAATGCAGCTTTGACCTTGTCAGTTCCTTGGGGCTCAATAAGTTTTAATATCTCCCCATTTCCTCTATTCAGAAATACAAATGCCTTTGTTTGGGTTTTCAAACCCTCCAAAAATCTGGCTTGAGCCCATCTTTCTAGTCCAGTTCTATGGCTTCTCTTCATGCACTTAAGCAACAGTCCAATATGCCTGCAAGGTAGAGGGTATGAAGAGTACTTTGAACTAAGGTTGCAATAAAGTTGTAACCATACCAGAAGGCTGTAATTTAAAAAACGAACTTTATTTTATTCATTCATTCATTCATTCATTCATTCATTCATTCATTCATTTTCTAGAGATAATATGATATTGATGTAATGAGAGCAAATGTGCCTTAGGAAGATTAATTTTGAAATATTTGAAAGATATATAAAAGAATATTTGGGGGCAGCTAGGTGACTCAATGAATTGAGAGCCAGGGTTAGAAACAGGAGGTCAAATTTGGCTTTAGATACTTCCTAGTTATGTGTCCCTGGGTAAGTCACTTCATCCCCATTGCCTAGCCATTAGTGCTCTACTGCCTTAGAGCCAGTGCACAGTATTGATTCCAAGACAGATTTTATATTTTTGCTATATATAAATATATATATAGCAAAAAATGATATATATTCATATACAATGTATACATATAAAAACAAAAAGAAAATATAGGTTGGGTTTATTTTATTCTTTGCATTTGTATCCCCATCAACTTATCCCAGTGCCTAGAATATCGTAGGTGCCTAAAACTTGTTGATTGAATGATGGCAAGATAGCAGCTGGGGTGAACAACTAGACAGAGTGTGAAGCATGATCAAGTCGCCGCTCAGAAGGCCAAAGAAAGGGGTTTGAGAATAGGCTTGTCTGGTCTCTCTACCTGAACTGTAAAATCACTTCCTACTTCTGACTACAGGCCTTCCTTAGCACAGAGAGATGGTGGGAGAGAGAGAGAGAGAGAGAGAGAGAGAGAGAGAGAGAGAGAGAGAGAGAGAGAGAGAGAGAGAGAGAGAGAGAGA
>NC_058131.1:561396085-561431973 GCF_016433145.1 Gracilinanus agilis | reverse complement strand
CTCCTCCTCCTCCTCCTCCTCCTTCTTCTTCTTCTTCTTCTTCTTCTTCTTCTTCTTCTTCTTCTTCTTCTTCTTCTTCTTCTTCTTTCTCTCTCTCTCTCCCTCCCTTTCTGTCTGTCTCTTTTAAAACTTACTATTGCTTCATCATCTGCAATTACCTTTTCTGGCTTTCTAATGCCAGATAGTACACATAATTTGAAAACAGTCCTGAAAAAAATACACTCAGTTTAGTTAACTGTATTTCCTGAAAAAGTTCATTTGCCTTTTCAGTCAACATTAGGTCAGAGAAAAAGGCTCCCTCTGCGAACAGCTCAACCAAAACTTCCTTTCTTAGCATCTCATAATACTTTCAAACTTTACCACATACCTGATGTCAGGTGATTATATATGGCCTTGTTTTCTTTTCCCATTATTTCACATTCTTAAACCCTGTTTCTTCAACAAGATTGCAAGCACCATAACATCTAACACAGTGCCAGTTACTTAGTGGGTGGCATTCAGTTTAAGTTGCATTTGTTTATATGCTCTAGGTACTACTAAGGACCAGGATAGTACCTGGTTATAGTGACTTGATAAATTCTTCATAGATTTACAGATTTTTAAAACTTTTGATTTAGGCACATGCAAAATAGGTCTTATTTGACAGTTCTATCTGGATCAGAATTAGTCAAGATTCTGAGCCTTAATGGTATATAATATAGATGAGCCAAGAGGATGCTATAGCATCATATCTTTTTCTTTCTTCTCTCTTCCAGATATGCCATTCTAGCATAATTCCTCCCTCCTTTCTCTCTCCCTTTCAACTACTACTATTTTAGAAGCCCTGTTGGAAAAGTTCTAGACATGTATTGCTTAGTAAATATTTGCTGACTGATTGGTATGATACCATGATTTATAAGACAATACATCTTGTATATGTTGCATACCTGACAATATGTTACTGCCTTTTCTTCCCTTCCTTCATCAAGTACCCTATATAAATCTAGCACAGGCTTTAGAAGTGAAAAGGACATTATTTCCAACCTCCTTATTTTATAGGTAATGAAACTGAGGTCCATTGAAGTCAAGCAACTTATTCAAGGTCACATAAGTAATAACAATAGCTGGCATTTATATAGTATATTCATGTATAAAAATACTTTACATACATTACTTCATTGAGATATCAAATAGCAAAATAAGCAATAGAACCCAAAACCTCCAAATGGAAAGCCAGTACTCTTTCCCTACAGACATTTCTAATTTATTCTTTATATATCTTGTTTGTGCATAGCTGTTTGCATATTGTCTCCTCCATCAGAAGGGGAACTCCTTTAGAACAGGGCCCTTTTTTCCCCTTTCAGTCCCCAGTTTTAGCACAATGCCTGGTACACAGCGGGTGCTTAACAAATGCCAGTTGGTAAACGCACTGCCTCTACTTGCTTTTATCCCATTTCTTTCTGTTGTCCTATTTTTTTGCCTACCTTTTCCTGAGTCTCCATCACCACCATCTCCTTGATGCTTCCATTCTTTTCTGACTGTCCAATCTTCTGCTCCCATTTTTTCACAGACCTAACCAAGTACAGCATTCACTCAGTATTATTTTGAAATTTATGAATATTTACTCTTTCTTCAACTCTCACCTTCAAATTCAATTCTAGTTACTTGGCTCAGTTTCTGGATAAATAGTATAGAATTATAGTTTAATATTAAAAGCAACCCCATAGATGTCCAGAGGGCTTTTAAGTGGTCTGACCTAATGGCAGGAACTATATTTGATGACTATTTTCCAGTCCTAAGATTATAATAAAGTAGTCATATCTTAATGTAGCATTTGACTATAAAAAATAAGTTTTGTTAATGCCTTTTAAATTCAATCATGTCTGATTATACCTCCCTTTCCCCTCTCCTCTCAAACTGGAAGCCAACCCTTGGAACAGTCAGTCAATAAGTTTTTATTACCTTTATTATCTTTATTTAAAAAAACCTTTTTAAATAGACACTAAACGATAACTGTAGTCCAACTATCAATAATATGGAATTAGGGCTTAATCAATGATACATGTAAAACCCAGTTGAATTGTGCATCAGCTAAGGGAGGGGGGTTGGGGAGTTTGGGGGAGAGGGGAAAGAACATGAAACATGTAACTATGGGAAAATATTCAAAACAAAAATTAAAAAAAAACGTTTAATCTCTGTCAATTCTAAAGCAGATAAGTATTGATTCAAAGGCATAAGGTGGTAAGGCCTAGGCAAATGGGGTTAAATGACTTGCCCAGGGTCTCACAGCTAGGCAATAAGTATTCAAGTGCCTACTATGTGCCAGACACTGTGCTGAAAGTTAAAGATATAAAGAAAAGCAAAAACAAACAAAAACCAGTCCTTGTTCTCAAGAGCTGTATAGGGGAGACAGCATGCAAATAACTATGTATACATAAGGTATCTGTCTTTATGATATATTGGAGATAATTTCAGGGGGAAGACATTGGCATTAGAGGAGATTGAAAAAGGTGGGATTCTAGCTGGTAGATGACGGAAGCCAAGAAGCAGATCATTCCAGGCATGGGGGACAGCAAGTAAAACTTCATAAAGTAGAGAGATGGATGAGATGCTTTAAGGTCTAAGGAAATGCCTCGGATGATTGATTTACTATCATAGCTGGAATGAACTGGAGAGAGGAGGGGAGGCAAATCACCAAGGAGGTCAAGACCAACTTTCTTAACGAACATATCTGATAGTTTACGCAACATTATACACAACAGTATTCTTCTGCCTCTAACCCCCAAGGAAAGGAGAAATTCATTTTATCTTTTCTGAGCTCAGGATTGCCCAATTTATGTACGCAGTATTTGGCTCCATTTTGTTGCCTTTTTTCACTAGCTTATTGTAATACCTGGCATTTTTTAAAAGAACATCTGAATAGTGTGTTTTCTATCCATCCATAGTTGCACATGTAGTTGCTTTTGTTATAAAATAGAGAGGAGTTTGGCTTTCTTTAAAGGCCAAGATCTGAATACCAAGGCCACAATCCAAGTTTAGAAATCTCACTGTGCTAATTTGGTCTATAGTGTGCATGCCAGTTACTTGGAGAGAAGATCACTCAGTGTTCAGGATACCAGATTAGAACCCCCTCCCCTCCTCTCTTTTCCCAGTTCATTCCAGCTTCAATAGTGAGACAACCGTCCAAGGCATTTCCTCAGACCTTAAAGCACATCCTCCATTGGCAAGTTTAGTATCTTATCTACTCTCCTCTTCTGGGCAAAGTCCTGGGAGCTATCCCTGTGTTATTCCACCAGTAAGTCTTCAGCACACAGTTATTTACTGCTACAGCCTAACCACTGTCCATAACAGGCTATGGCTACTAACATTGATGGTAGTATGGTGTAAAATCTTTCTCTGTTCCCTTTCCTTTCAGGTTGGAAAACTGATCCAAGAAGCAGCTGGAAGAAGTAATTTGAAGAGAGTAACTCTGGAGCTTGGAGGGAAGAGTCCCAATATTATTTTTGCAGATGCTGATTGTAAGTCATCTGCAAGAATTTAATCATTTCCCAGGACACAGTTACACTTAGGCTCTCTCTCCTCTCCTCTCCTCCCCTCCTCTCCTCTTTCCTCTTCTCCTCTCTTCTTTCCTATTTTCTTCCCTCCTCTCCTCTTTTCTCCTTTCCTTTCCTCTCCTCCCCTCCCCTCCCCTCCCTTCTTCTCTTCTAATCTCCCTTCCCTTCTCTTCTCTTCTCTCCTTTCTTCTTTTCTCATCTTCTTTTCTCTCCTCTTCTCTCCTCTCCTTTTGTCTTCTCTCTTTTCCTCTCTTCCCTCCCTCAAGTTTTGCCTCAGACATTTACTAGCTATGTGACTCTAGGCAAGTTACTTACCCCTGTTTGCCTCAGTTTCTTCATCTGTAAAATGGGGTAGAGAAGGAAATGGCAAATTACTCCAGTATTTTTGCCAAGAAAACCCCAAAAAGGGTCACAAAGAGCTGAACATGACTGAAAAAATGACTTAAGTGTCATTGTATCATAAATTAAGTGGAGGGAAGTATAGTATAAGAAAAATAGAAAAGAAGGAAGGGTCCAGATTAAGGAGGGTTTTGAATGCCAAAGAGAAATTTTTATATTTGATTCTGGAGGTGATAGGGACCACTGGAGTTTATCAGGTAAGGGGGTGAAATGTGAACTAAGTGCAGAATGAAGGTTAGAACTAGATTGTTGAAAGTCTTAAAAGCTAAGGGAACCATTAGAGGTTTCTGAGCAAGAAGGTGAAAAGGATGAGAGCTAGGATGATAATTCCAGGGGCAAGGGTGCTAGATTAAGAGTCAGAGGACCTGGGTTCGATTCCTACCTTTGTTACTTCAAACCTTCATGACCTTGGACAAATCACTCAAAGTCTCTATACTTCAAGTTACTATATCTGCAAAACAAGGGGATTCAACTAGATGTCCCTGAGGTTCCCTGTCAGGGCAGACACTATCAGTACAAGAGTTGGGGAGACTGAGGAGGGACTAGAAAGGCTTTTTGCAGCAGGTGGGATTTGAACTGAGGCTTGAATGAAGTTAGGAGATCTAAATCTATGATCCTATAAGGGAGAGACTATAGAAGGTCAGTTAGTTAATCAGTTAACATATATTAAGCACCTACTAAGTGCCAGTCATGGTACTAAGTGCTGGGGATACAGAAAGAAACAAAAGACATAAACTCAAGGGGCTCACATTCTAATAAGGAGGAAAAGACCAGAGGCAGAGAGACCATTTAGGAAGCCAGGTAGGCAGTATGGAGGGTGATGCAATGTGATGAGAGGGAAAAGAACAGATGTAAGAACTGTCTTCACATAAAATACAGTTCTAGATGTGCTTGAGGCATTTAGGTATGGATGTAACCAAATCAGACATAACTGATTTGGTGCAATCATTGTTGTAAGAACCTTGAAAAATGATTAAGTAAATTCTCTTGCCTCTGAATTGTGTGACATTTAAACAATGCTAGATCACTGATGGAGAAGTGAGGTATGCAGCAGATAGAAATCTGGGCTTAGAACTGGGAAGATTCATCTTCATGGGCTCAAATCCTGCCTCAGACACTTATGAGCTGTGCAACCCTAGGCATGCCACTTGACCCTGTTTGTCTCAGTTCCTCATTTGAACCACTCTCGTATCTGCCAAGAAAACCCAAATGGGATCTTAAAGGGTTGGGCATGACTGAAGCCTCTTGAACAACAACAGATGATTGAGAATCCTACTTTGTTTCTTAAGCATCCCCTAGAAAGGAGATTTCCCATTACATCTTTGTGCTACCTCAGAGTTGGAAGAGACCACATATCCATGTATTCTAATCTGTGTCAGAATCCCCAACAAGGGGTTGCTTAGCTTCCTCTTGAAGTCCCAGAGGGATGAAGTGTTCCCTGACTTCCAAGGTGACCCTTTCTACTTTTAGATAGCTCTAATTGTTGGGGGAATTTTTTTCTTTATTTCAAAACCAAAATCTGCCTTTTTAAAAACTTCTACTAATTGTTCCTAGGACTTACTAATTCTGTGGGGCCAAGAAAAACAAACAGAATCCATTTTTTTTTAAGTTAGCTCCTCAGATACTTTTTTATCTTCAGTTTTACCAGTGGCTTAATGGATTTATATCTGATATAATTATGGATTCATAGATAAGTACTTAGAGGTGAGGTTTTGCTATAGCCAGCTCAAACTGGCTTGTGAGAATCAATTATTTTATTTTTGGTATAAGCATTTACACTCTAAGAATGGACAAATGCTACAAATTGGGGCTTGATCCGTGATTTTGGTTAATTTATAGATTTAAGAAAGCAATTGAGAAAATGTTAATAATCCAGATTAAATTTAAAAGTATTGTATATATATATATATATATGCATTTTCTTTTCCTAGAGAGATAGTAATTAAACACTTTCCAGCACACTGTTGGCTGGAAGGGACTTTAAAAGTCAACAAGAGAATGGCTAAGTGGCTTGGTGGATTGAGAGACAGGTCTAATGACAGGAAGTCCTGGGTTCAGATCTGACCTCAGATGCTTCCTAGATGTGTGACCCTGGTCAAATGACTTAATCCCTGCCTTATCCTTTACCGCTCTTCTGCCTTGGAGTCACTACATAGCATTAATTCTAATACGTAAGTTAAGAGTTTAAAAAAGAAAAGAAAAAAGTCAGCTGGTTCAACCACCTCATCTCCCAGATGATGAAACTGAAGTCTAGGAAGATTAATTGACTTGCCCAGGTTCACATGGCTAATATCTAAGGTCAGGATTTAAGCCCAAATCTTTCTGACTTTAATTCCAGTGTCTCATCCATTGTAATATACTACCTCTTCTATTCAGAGCCTGGCACATAGTAAGTGAGCACTTAGTACATCTTTCTTTACTTGAGTTGATCAGAAAATCTAGTTGTTGAATCTCCCAATTTGGCCCTTGATTAGTTAAAAGTTCATCTTCGGTTTTAATTATTCCATCTGCCAGAGGAATATGATATCCATTTAATTAATAGAAACTTTGATAACATAATTCCTTGAGCATTGCCTAAGACGTAGGCAATGAAAAAAGGACAAAGATATCATGATTATAAATAGCATTATATGATATGTTTATCAGAAAAGTGAAGGGTATATTCTCTTTCCTGTTCCTATTCAAAATACAAGGGCTACTCCTCCTCATACCTCTCAGGCACCAAACACCAATTCCATTGACATGTCACATCAGTTCCATTCCCCACCCATTTTATGTATAGTATTGCATTGGGTGCTTTGGGGATAAGTCACAGGTGCCCGCTTCACTAGTGGGGACCCTAGTGGGGAAGAGCAATACGGAGAAAAATGACTTTATCTTGCAGTGGACTACGCTGTGGAGCAGGCCCACCAGGGTGTGTTCTTCAATCAAGGTCAGTGCTGTACAGCGGGATCCCGCATTTTTGTGGAAGAGTCCATCTACGAGGAGTTTGTTCGAAGAAGTGTAGAGCGTGCCAAGAGGCGAATAGTTGGAAGTCCTTTTGACCCAACCACTGAACAAGGCCCTCAGGTAAGTAATAAAAAGTCTTTTATTTCCTTATTTTGACCCTTCACAGAACCTCTATCCATTCTAATGAGGTCCCCCTAGATGTTAGGTATATAAAGAACTTTGCTTTTTTTTCCATGCATATGACTGGATATTCAAGCTGGTGAGGAGTCTTTCTCTTCCAAATTAGCTTTTGCATAACCTTTCATTTCATGGCAATTTCCTCAAAATTATTTTTGATTCTGAAAAAAAAATAAGGGCACTAATTCCTTCAATTTGTCTTTTTCAACCATTTAGGCGAGGGTTAGAAATTTCTCAAGAGTTCTGAGGACTTGTTAGAAATTGAAGTGTTGCATCACTCTACAAGAGCAGCTGGTCCAGGGTCTAGAAAAGAGGAGTGAATTGCCAAGCACTCAAATCCTTGATCTGTAGAGGGGGTGAATCCTGACAGATTTATAATGGGTTGGGAGAATTCATTCAGTCTCATGTAGGAATGGAATGGTTCTCTAAGCATGTATTTCACGCCAGCTAAACATTGAGTGCTGAGGTTCTGTGCAGTCCTAGATGTATGGCAGATAGTCATGGTAGCTATGTACTGGTAAACACGTTGGCTAGCCCTACTCCAATGCAGAGAACAGTGATTGTGATTTATAGCAAGGGATAGTTATTGGGACTAGATCTGAGATTTCACTAATATGGAAGATTTCCTCTGTCACTGAAGGACACAGTACCTTCTCTGTAACATATAGAGAGTTGCCCAGTCACATAGGCAGTAGGTATCAGAGATGGAATTTGAACTGAGGTCTTCTGTTGAGCTCATCAACATTTCTCTCTGCTATTCTCCAACGTAAAAATGATCTGTACGTGGAGGGAGGAAATGTCTCTTTTAGGGAGTAGAGTCACATCCTTTGTGAGCTCTCTTGTGCTGCTCTGGTAGTTTTGCCAAATGGAAATCTGGTTTTATAGAAGAGCAAAAAATATCTAATGAGAATAAATGGAACAGTTCTCCCATGGAAACTTCTGATGAAGAGCAATGTCTCTTTAGGTCTGAGCAGATATAATTTACCCCTACCCCATCTTTATTGCCAAAGGGAAGTGGAGAGCCATTTATTTATCAGGGCAATTCAAGCAAAAACAGAGAAGAAAAAAGTGGAAAAAAATACCTCAAGTGAGAGAATTCTTTTATTGAATTGTTAAGATAAATGGTCTGTCATCTTATAAGAACCATCTTCAACTGACTCTGCTGATTAGTGACTAGCCTTTAAAAGTGTACATTTCATACTTTCCCTTCTAGGTACTGTAGTGACTTATAAAAAACATGCCTTTTCAAGTTGTATATTTGTTTTTCAATTTTAAAATTACAATTTAAAAGCATACCATCTCCAAAAGCCACTCTCATACACATGAAACAAGCACACCTTCGTAACTACCACAACAATAATAGCACATAGTGAAATAGCACTTTCTACTTTCCAAAGCATGTTATGGGGTTGTGGCCACTTTGACAATCAGTGTACTTTCCATACGATTAATTTGATTTTGATTTCTTATTCTTTCATGTAAATAATACAGGTTGGTTAGCTACCTTTTGGCCCAGCTATATGCCTTCTATTTAGGAACATTGCCTAGGATTATAAGGGCAATTTCTGGTGGCCATTCTTTTCTTCCTTTTTTTCCCATGTGAAGTGTTTATTTTATTTTAAATTTTTATTTTTTATTTTATTTTAATAACAATTTTCTACAAAAATTTTCCAAAATTATATGATTCCTACTGTCTCCCTTTCTTCTTCCCTCCCCCTTCCTGGAGTTGACAAGCAATTCAGTCTGGGTTATACCTGAATTATCAAGCAAAACATATTTCCATAAAATTCATATTTGTAAGTAAATAATCTTATAAAACCAAAACCCCAAACCATATACCCAGATAAACAAATGATAAATCATATGTTTTCATCTGCATTTCTACTCCAACAGTTTTTCCTCTGAAGGTAAAGAGCATTCTTTGTCATAAGTCCCTCTGAATTGTCCTGGATCATTGTATTGCTATTAGTAGCAAAGTCTATCACATTTGCTCATTCCACAGTATTGCATTTACTGTGTATAATGATCTTCTGGTTCTGCTTGTTTCACTCTGCATCATTTCATGGCGGTCTTTCCAGTTCTTTCTGAAATCATCCTGTTCCTCATAGCACAATAGTGTTCCATCACCATTATATACCATTTTTTGTTTAGCCATTTCCCAATTGAGGGACATCCCTTTAGTTTCCAAATCTTTGCGGTGGTCATTATTTTCAAGTCCATATCGTTCTTCAGTTCTTAGATATCAATGTAGGAACTTAAGAGGGAACTTTCCACAGGAAGCTTTTCGATCCTCTAGCTACCAATGCTTTCTTTCCCCACTTAAAAACAAAACAAAACAGACCCTTTGTATTTATTTTAGTTATATTTATATTACCTATATTACAGTTCTAACCCTCTTCCTCAAAAGGATCTTAGCTTCAGCCCCAAATAGAGCCAGATGCATCCCTGAAGACTCTAACTCTAAATAGGGAGGTTGGGGCTCCTCCCCTCCATCGTTATGCTTCAACTGGGAATTAAGGTTGAGCTACTAAATAAAATAGGTTTGACTTGTGAAGGGTCTCCTCAAAAGGGGTTAACAGGGTCCTTTATAGAGAACTTACTCAATGTACGTAGTAAATATTTATTTAGATTATTAGAGATATTAGAGTATTATTATTAGTATTAGTAATATTACTAATTTAGAGTATTAGAGAGTTGTTCATTCCTTCTGAAAAAGGAAGTGCTTAAAACAGAGGACTTGGAAGAGTTCATTAATACATAATTAAAATATAAATTACAACCTATCACATCTATCACATTCTACCTGGGAATAAAGACTTTGGGGAGACTAATGGAAGTGAGGAATAGATATTTCAAATTCACTTCAGGTTGGTATGGCCTGAGCAATAATTCTCACAACACACTCATACAGACACACCTACCCATATGTATATATTTTTACCTCAGTTTTCTCATCTGTAAAATGAGCTGGAGAAGGAAATGGCAAATTACTCCTGTATCTCTGCCAAGAAAACCCCAAAATGGGGTCATAAAGAGTCATACACAACTGGAAAATGACCAAACATACAAATATGTATATACATATATATTTATAAATATAAATTATATATATTTATACAAATCACATATATTCATAAATATAATTTTTTATATTTATAAATATAAATATATGGCATATTTATGAATACATGTTTATATATATATATATACACATGTTTGTATATATTTACTCAATAGAATATAAGCTATTCGAGGGTAGGCACTGCTTCATTTCTGACTTTGTAGCTCTAAAATCCAGCATACTATTTAGCACAGAGAAGGTCCTTAATACATATTTTTCAATTGATTGATTCATACCAGACTCATTTATCAGCTTCCATTTTCATAGCAGACGTTCTTTGCTTATGTTGACAAGGTGATTTCTTTCTCTAGATTGACAAGAAACAGTACAACAAGATCCTTGAGCTCATCCAGAGTGGCGTGGCAGAGGGGGCCAAGCTGGAATGTGGTGGCAAAGGGCTGGGCCACAAGGGCTTTTTCATCGAGCCCACCGTGTTTTCCAATGTTACCGATGACATGCGGATTGCCAAGGAAGAGGTACCAAATATTTTAGTTCAGAGAGTCAGATATTTCCCTCAGATTCCATTTTGGAGTTCCTTAGCAAAAATCTTAAGAAGTTGTATTTCCTGTATTTATTTATTTTTAATGGATTATGTATGTAATACAAATAGAAATGCTCTGCTGCTCCACATACGAATAGCTTCGAAACCAAAGAAAAAGAATTAGCAGGGAGATGGGTAGGTGATAGAATCCCGTGTAGCAAACTGAATAATTATAGTCTTTGTCATTCATAATAATCATCACATTGTAGTTAACTTTTAATAACTCATATTTGCATAAACATTTTAAGATTTACCACTTTCCCCCCAACAATCCTACCATGATTTATAGTACAAATGTCATTATACCCAATTTCATAATAATAGTCATGAATATAATGTTGCAACATTTTTTGTATCTATTATCTCATTTGTGCCTCAGTACAGTTATATTCCTCACATTACAGATAGAGAAACAGATTTATAAATAAATAAATATATAGATATAGATATAGAAATAGAAATAGATATAGAAATAGATATAGATATATGTCCATAGTCACGGAGATAGCAAATTATTGATGTGACAGACTCTTGGATCCAAATGCAGCCTTCTTTCTCCTGTGCCAGTCTGGCCTGACATTGCACTGAAGTCTTCATTTTCCAGCCTAGAGTCAGAGCAAAGCTGTGATGAGTGGTCTAAAAAATTAAAAGATCCTCCTTTGGTGTGAAGGAGAAACAAACAGTGCATCTCCTTCGACAGGAATGGATCAACCACCTCTTCATTTTGGTCCTCTGCTCTTACTTTAGAAAAGTGATAGAGATTTCTCAGCTTGGAAATCCTAGAATATGAGAACTGAAAAAGTCCTTAGTCCAACACGAGAATGTGTTTTCTCTGTGCATGAAGAACATAGGTATGACATACACATGTTTGCTGGTGCTCGCCAGCGCGTGAGAAAACCAAATTCTGGATGTTATACAAATTTTTGAATCAGTCTCTTTATCTGATTTTGTTTTGGAAAGTTTGCAATATTTTAGGGTATAGTACTGCTGAAATTAAGTTTTCATAAGGGAATCAATAAAAAGTATTGATTATATCCTTATATTATTATTAATGTGTTTTTTATATTTTTTTTATAATAGTTACCTTCCATTATAGAATCAATACTGTTCCAAGGCAGGAAAGTGGTAAGAGTTAGGCAGTGGGGGCTAAGTGACTTGCCCAGGGTCACACAGACAGGCAGTGTCTGAAGTCGGATTTGAATCCATGACCTCTTGTTTATTGATCTGACTCTTAATCCACTGAGCCACTTAGTTGCCCCTATACTCATATGTTATTGATTAAACATATACATACATATATACATATGTATATATAGAGAGAGACATAAAAAATATAAATAGACAAATCACAAAATCACTTTTATATGCAAAACATTTTATCTTCGTTACAGATTTTTGGGCCAGTTCAGGAAATTCTGAGGTTTAAGACTGTGGATGAAGTTATAGAGCGAGCCAACAATTCTGACCTTGGACTTGTTGCTGCTGTTTTTACAAATGATATTAACAAAGCACTCACAGTGTCGGCAGCGATGCAGGCTGGGACTGTTTGGTGAGTCTTTTCCCCTTTTTTTTATGGCTGTCATTGCTTCGGTGGGCAGATCTGGTACTAATTGAAGGCAGAAGGAACCTTGTCATGATGCTGCTGCTCAGATAGGATGGAAAGGAAGAAAGGCAATCCAGCCTCAAAAGGAAACCACTCCATTGTCTACTTCTTCTGTTCCTTTTAACATAGAGGTGCTTCCTCCACATCAAGAATCTGCTCCCTTGCTCAAAAATCCTCAACCGCTCCCTATTACGTCTAGGACAGAATAACATTCCCAGCTTGATATTTCCACCCCTTCACAATCTGGTTCCCAACCACATTTCCAGTTTTATTTCATATGACTACTTTTTCATATACTTTCTATTTCAGTCAAAATGGCTCTGTACATTGTCTCTGCAATTTCATCTCCTGCTTCTGTATTTGTTTAGATGGATCTCCTATTGTGGAAGTGCCTTTCCCTAACTTCCTTATATAAGCATGACTCAAGTGCACCTCCTATACAAAGTCTTCCCTAATCCCTCCAATTGTCAGTACTCTATTCCTCTTGAAATTGCTTTAGTCTATATACAGGTTGTACACCCTTAGTAGAACATGAGCTCCCTGAGGGCAGGGATTTCTAAACTTTTGTCTTTTTATCCCCAGTGCCCAAGTTCCTAACAGACATTTGGCAAAAATTTGATTAAAATAAATTGGATTAAATCAGGAAATTTAATTAAATTTAAATTATATATATTTTTTGTTTTTGCTTGTTAAAAATGCATTTTTTTAATAAGAGGAAATAGCTCAATGCCTTTTTTCCTGTGTAAGTAGATTTCATTGACAACTTACCACCTCTTTTCCATTCAGGATCAATTGTTACAATGCCTTAAATGCTCAGAGTCCTTTTGGGGGATTCAAGATGTCTGGAAATGGGCGAGAAATGTAAGTATTTTACTCTTCGTTTTCTTTTTTCTTTTTAAAATTCTTACCATCTATCTTAGAATCAATACAAAGTACTGATTCTAAGGCAGAAGCGTGATAAGGGCTAAGCAACTAGGGTTAAATGACTTGTCCTATGTCACACAGCTAGGAAGTATCTGAAACCATATTTGAACCCAGGACCTCTTGTCTCCAGGCATGGCTTTCTATCAACTGAGCCACCTAGTTGCTGCTATTCACTTTCGAAATGTTCAAAATAGGGCTTTTACTTCTATAGGTACCAAAAAAAGCCTCAGGCATTGTAATAATAATTTAATTATCATTCTCATGGTCATTTACACTGTCTACAATGAACATTTATTGAGTGGCATGAGGCATATAACACCCAAAAGGACTCACAAGCTGTCCCAGAGCAAATATCCCTTAATTCTGAAAACAGTTGAGAGCCATAACTGTGAGTCATAAGTGGAAGCCATCCATGCCCATTTGTTCTGTTAATAGAGAACAGAGCAGCATTACACCTCTCCTGGGCTGGTCTTTAGACTCCAAATAATTAATACATTGATTGAACATCCACTCTGTACGTAATGCTGTGTCAGGGGCTATGGAAGATTATTATTTTTTAAAGTAGAGTACCTGGAGCACTTCAATTGAAGCCAGATACATATCTATGAAGCCACCATTGAACAACAGTTGAGTATAATTAAGTGTTAAATTCTGTATACCAGGCATAGGGAACAGGAGAGCTCTTAAACTCAGATTTGGAACTGAAAGGGATCTTAGAAGTCATCTAGTCCAACGTTCTCATTTTACAGATAGGGAAACTGAGGACCAAAGAGGTTTAAGTGCTCAAGTCACACAGTAAATATCTGAAATGGGATTTGAAGCTAGGTCTTCCTAACTCCAAGTATGGCACTCTGTCAGCTTTACCACCTTGTAGAAATATAAATATATATGCATATATATATATATGTACATATTACAGAGATATAAATCACAGAGCAGGCATGATCTGTATTGTTAGAGATAGTTACTTACTATCAGTGTAAACACATTACACTGTTAAAATGTCCCAAAGTAACTGGGTCACCAAGAATTTAAGTGACTTGCCTAGTCACACAGTTAAGTATCTGAGATGAGAATCAAACTTGCCTTCTTCCTGACTCCAACACCAACACTCAATATATCCACTTCTATACAATTCCCAATGTGGCCCAAAGACTGATGAGGGTCCCCAATATGATTTCTGGTAAAACTAATGGCCCCAGGAATAATATTTCTAAACGCATAAAATAAAATATGTAGGATTAGAAATGAAACCAATTATATTGAATGCAGATATCAAAATTAAAAAAAATGTATTTAGAATGTTTCCATGGTGACATGATTCATGATTTTTCCCATCCCTCTTCCCTCCCCCCACCTGGAGCTAACAAGCAGTTCCACTGGGTTATACATGTATTATTGTTCACAACCTATTTCCATGTTATTCGTATCTGAAGTAGAGTGATCCTTTAATATCAAAACCCTAATCACATCCCTATTGAACCATATGTTTTTCTTCTGCATTTCTGCCCCCACTGTTCTTTCTCTGGATGTGGATAACATTCTTTCTCATAAGTTCCTCTGGATTGCCCTGGGTCATTACATTGAAAAGTCTATTACATTCTATTGTGTTATACAGATATCAAAATATTAAAGAAAACAAATTTATAGACTCCAGGTAGCCTTCTTATGAGGTCATAGGAGACAGGGGTTGTTATTGTAGCACATCTTACAGTTGAAACCAGTTGATTCAGTAACATAAATAAATAAACCAGTTGGCTCAACTTTTCGGTACCATGTCAACAAAACAACCAGTTAATTGACTGAAATTTTTGTTTTGACATCATGTAGAAACAATCTAAGACTATGTTTACACAAGCTAAATGGAAGGGAGGGTTGAGGTAATTATCCAGATAATTCAACTTAAAAAAAAAAATCAAAACCTTGTTCTTAAAGGGAAGTTAGTAAGAATTCTTAATTACCATAGTTTAGATTGTTGAATCTTTTGTTATATTTCACCACCACCATTCCCATCAAAGTGAGTCTGGTTCTGCCCAGAGTGGTAGGAAGAACACCCAAGAAATGATCCTATCTGGCCATCTCTCTTAGCTGAGCTCCAGAACTGAGCCTATAGGCTCATCTCCATGGTAAAACTACCATCCTGTTTCCTGCAACCCACTGGCTATACCACATCTCCGCCTATCTAAAATGTAATATAGTAGTGACCTATAGGATTTAGAGCCAGAAGGGGCCCTAGAGGTCAACCAAGTCAACATCCTTATTTGACAGAAGAGGAAACTGAGGTTCAGAGAAGTTAAATGGCTTGTCCAAGGTCAGACAGTTAAGTGAGTAGTAATGCTGGAATTCAAACCCAGTCCCTCTGATGCCAAATCCAGGGTGCTTTCCACTAATCCCAGTTTTCTTGCTTAAGAAATTATTTATTTTACTCTTTAGCAGAATTAGAGGGGGAGAAACAATGAATTCTCCCCAACCCCACATAAACCTAGTGAGAATTATCCTCTATAATTTTCTTTCTTTTCCTTTCTTTCTTTCTTTCTTTCTTTCTTTCTTTCTTTCTTTCTTTCTTTCTTTCTTTCTTTCTTTCTTTCTTTCTTTCTTTCTTTCTTTCTTTCTCCCTTATCTTATGTCTTGGAATCAATGCTGTGTATTGGCTCCAAGGCACAAGAGTGGTAAGGACTAGGCAATGGCGGTTAAGTGACTTGCCCAGGGTCACATAGCTAGGAAGTGTCTGAAGCCAGATTTGAACCTAGGACCTCCCATCTCTAGGCCTGGCTCTCAATCCACTGAGCTACCCAGCTGCCCTCTATAAATTTCTGACAATTCAGCCTCTGGCTTTTGAGGTCTAAATTAGACCTATTTTCCCATAGAGTTCTCAATCTGTTCTCCATTGCCTGATGCATAGATCTCAACCTGTCTTTACTTCTGTAAACAATCTCAGATGCAAACTGGAGAAGGAAACATCACAGAATTTTTGCCAAAGAGTAAGGGGAGAGAGAGCAGCTAGGAAGCATAGTAGAGGGAGATCTGATTTCAAATCTAGCCTCAGACACTTCCTAGATGTGTGACCCTGGGCAAGCCACTTAATCCCCATTGCCTAGACCTCATTGTTCTTCTGCCTTGGAACCAAAACACAGTTACTGATCAAAAGGCAGAAGCTAAGGGTTTAAACAAAACAAAATAAAACTGTCTGCTGAGGTATGGGAGAATTACAATGGGTGATATTAGAGGGAGCACCCACCCCAGTGAAGTCATGGATCCTTGAAATAGGAGAATAATTGAAGAGCATTTGAAGATCCAAATGATGAAACCACTCATTAACAAATTGGTCCATCTGATTTATAGAATGATAGAATCATAAGGGACCTCAGAGAAGCTCAGTTCTAATCCCTATATTTTAAGGATGATAAGATGGATACCCAGAAAAATTTAGTAACTTGAGGAAGATCACACAGTGACAGAACCACATTTCACTCAAGTCGCCTGATTCCCAACCCAGTGTTCTTTCTACTACACTAGCCAAGTTTTTTAATTTCAAGAAGATCAAATAAGATTACCTATTTAAAGCTTTAAGCTTTACAGAGCTTAAAGCATCATATAAATTCTAGCCATGTAGCTATAATAATAATGTTTATCATTATAAATATTATTAACATTTGGGTTGAGGATGTTTAACTTTTTTTGTCATAGCTCCCTCTAAACATCTGGCACTGCCTCAGAATAATGGTTTTAAATGCATAAAATAAAAAGGAAACCAATCATACTGAAATACAATTATTACCTTTTTTAATAATTATAATAATTATAATTTATCATGTAATTACATAATTATATAAACCTCAGTATTTTATATTTTTTTCTCATTTTGATCTTTACAATAACCCTGTGGATTATACAAGACATTAGTATTCCAATTTTATAGATGAGAAAAAGTGAGGGCCAAAGAGCTAAAACAACTGGACTATGGTCTTATAGTAAGTGACAAAGATGGAATTTGCACTCAGCTCTTCCCTGATTCCATGTGTATTGCTTACTAGCTTATTTTTTAAGAGTTCGCAGACCCTTTGTGAAGAAACCCTGATTCAGATCCACTGTGTGATCCGCCTTATAGGTAGATAGTTTGGGCCAGTGATTATTTTAATGTTAGAAGTTAGTCCTTCCCCCCTTCTCAAAGCAAGATTATCTAAACCATGCTAGAAATAATAGCCCTGGGACCTCTGATGAGCCATAGTGCTGCTCTCTGAGGTGAATGCTTTTATTTGATTTGGGTTTACTTCGATATAGTTCACATGTGATGACGATGCAATGGTCAACCATAAAACCAAATTTCCAGCAATACAAAGGACCTCATTAGCCTCCTTTATGCTTGATAGTGACTGGGTTAGGACACTGACAGGGAGAGGAGAGCTCAGTGCATGGATCTGCCCCAAGTGCGTGCAAAAATCAGGAAATAAGAAGGGAGTGACCTAGCTCTAAACAGGCACATGATGTCCATGATGGTGAGGCATATTCACAATGGCCCAAGGGCAGGAAAAAATCCAAGGGGAGCCAGAGCTGAGCTCGTAATAATCTGTCTTGAAGCCTGGACAGCACTAATGAGTGAATGGCTTAAATGAATAAGTCAGTTCTAAATTTTTACTGTTCACTTCTATGACAATAGAAAATAGACAGTGACTTGGATAAGGAGTGTCCTTTTGACCCAAGTTTCTCCCAGCTGCCTTCTCCAGAATAACTCATAGAATCCTAGAGTGTCAATCAATTGAAGAAGCATTTTTAAAGCACCTATTATGCCAGGGTCTAGAGACACAAATAAGAAAACCAACCCTACTTTCAAGGAGGCGGAAGAAACCTTAGAAATCATCGCATTGAATTCCCTCATCTTTTTTAACCCTTACTTTCTGTCTTAGTGTGAATTCTAAGGCAGAAGGGCAAGGGCTAGGCAAACAGAGTTAAGTGAGTTGCTCAGGGTCACACAGCTAGGAAGTATCTGAGGCCAGATCCAAACCTGGGTCCTTCCAATGCCTGGTGCTCTATCCATCATGCTATCCAGCTGCCATCAGTGCCTTCATTTTCCATTGTGGAAATAGAGGCTCACATAGTTACTAGTGATCTGATGCCCCAAAGAGATTCACTCAATTCATTGATCCTCAGTGTCCAAAGTTGCTCTTAGTAAAGAACGCAGATCATCAGACACTTGGGTTTGAATGGGTAAATGAGACCACTAGGGAGGGTACAGGTGGCCTGACTGCTCAATCAGGAAAGACTGATCCATTTTAGTTAGGATATTAATTAATGAGTGAATGAGTGAAAAAGCACTTAGTGAACATTTTTCATGTGCTACAACAACACCACAGATGGCAGTGTCATTTCCACTGGTAAAACCATATCTTATTTATGATGTTAAATCATTTAAAAGGGTCAAAGACTTTGGTACTGAGAATTTTCAGGGCTTCTGTAACTAAGACTGATGAAGAAACAGGGACTTCCTCATAGAGAAGGAGGAAAGGATGAACCTTTTAAAGAATAGAGAACAATAGATTTAGAGCATGAAGGGCTCAGAGTCCAAACCCCTCATTTTACAACTGAGGAAACACACAGTAGTGAAGTTTCTTGCTGAGAGCCATATAGCTAGTGAGTGTCTGAGGTGGTATTTGAACCCAAGTCTTCTCATTTCAAGTTCAAGGCCCTAAGCATTAGGCCACCCTTACCTAAGTTATCGAAGAAAGAGAGAAGGGGGTGGTGGTGGTGTGAGGAGAGCCAGGTGAAAGAAAAATAGAGGCAATGAAAAGAGAGATACAACAACCAGTCTTGGTGACACACTAAAATATTTCCATAGACTGGTTTTGAAATATAGCTGCAGGATACTCAGAAGAGTCCTCAGTTCTCAAGAATGAAGGTCAGGACAGCAAATATTCTCATTAAGAGCTTCTAAAAAGGGTGTGTTTTCCTCTCTGGAAAGTTTCTCATCTGTACTCCTTCCAGAAAAGGCCATCACATGGAGCTGATTATTTGGAAAATCTCACCTGATTCTCCCAACTATGAATGTCCCTCTCAATCTATCTTGTATTTAACTACCTTGGACATAATTTTTATCTATTAACTTTATAAATACCCTTCATTATATATGCATATATTTCCATATATACAGATATAAATTCAAAGAATGAAATAACCCCTACTCATAAAGGGCTTTCACGAGGCAGACAACTGTTTATACATATACATATACATGTATCTATTTATCTATTTATTTCTATATATTTCTCTATTCATCTATCTGCTTCTATCTATCTATCTATCAATCTATCTATCTATCTATCTATCTGTAGGGATTATTTCATTCTTTATATTTGTATGCCCGGCACCTGTCATAGGTCCTGGCACATAGTGGGAACTTAACAAATAAATACTTGTTGATTGATATTATAGATCTTTATGAACTGGACAGCAGAGAGACAGGAAATGAAACACAGGTGCTCCTGGGGAGGGGTTACAATGTTCCCCTCCTTATCTTCTTTTATTTGCTCTTCCTTGTCTCCCCAAGATCTCTGTGAGGCTGACTTCTACCGGTCCATAGACTGAAGATTTAAAACAAACAAACAAACAAACAAAAAACCTTACCTTCTGTTTCAGAATTGATACCAAGTATTGTTTCTAAGGCAAAGGAGCAATAAGGGCTAGGCAATTGGTGTTAAGAGACTTGTCCAGGGTCACAATGAGACCAAATTTGAACCCAGAACCTCTTTTCTCCAGGCCTGACTCTCTTTCCATAGAGCTACCTAGCTGCCCCAAACTGAAGGATTTTTAAAGACTTTTAGATGACTTGGGCCCCAAGTTTGTACTCTTCTAACTGCCTCCAGTTATTCATTCCTTTTTCATTTAAACCGGAAGCAACTAAAGTCCTGTTTGGATGCTTCATTGTGGTATGGGCCCTCAAAGCCTATGCCAGTGAAGCACAACTCTAGTTGGTCACAACAAGCTGGAAAGTCTTCAGCCTGTCAAAATCCAGCCAGACACTATCCAAGGACCCAACGAGCACAGGGCAAAAAGACTCCTCCTCCAATTAGACACCCGTTGATTGTTGGTTTGTTTGTTTGTTTATTTGTTTTCATTTTGTTTGACCCCAATGTCTAATGAAATGTGGCGGAGTCTTCATCTTCCTCAGTGGCAGGAGCGTGCATGCTGAAGTCATTGATCTCTCCAAGTACCAAAGGGATCAAAGAATTTATTAAGTGTTTACTATACATCAAGAAAAGGAATGAGAGTTGCTGCTATGGTGTCTGCCTTAGCTTGGGAACTTCATCCTTTATTATCGGAATCATTTTGTACAATACTTGACAGAAGATGGCAGATTTACCATGAAAGAGATCTTTCTCAGGGTATAGAGCAACAGAGTATCATAAGAGGGACAGTATTTTAGTATGAAAAGCACAGTATCCACAAAGGAGTAGTGATTCAAACTCTAAACCCTGGCTGGAATGACCCTCAGCTATCACATCATGGCCCTGGGTGTGCACCTAGGAGCCCCTTGTTATTTCAGTGAAGTGCTATGCTAGAAATAATTCTGAAAAGGGTTTTTTTTTTTAATTAAGAATAGAAATAGAACAAACTAAAAACCTGGGAAGATCAATGAAATCATAACTTCAGAGTTAGGGTAGAGGTTTTAACGTTACTTTATGCCATGGACCTATTCAGGAATCTAGTGAAACTTATAGACTTCTCAGAATAATACTTTTTCATTCATAATTGAAGGAAATGCTAAATTTCAGTTAGAGGCTAGTGAAAATAAAGATGGAATTTTGTGCCCTATCCAAGATCATCGATTCTCTGAAACCTACTCCCTGCAGAAGCATTAAGAAGCCCTTAGTTTCATAATTAATCAATAAAATAAAAATAAATTAAAAAAAGAAACCCTCAAGGAGTTCATGGACCAAGTTAAGAACCCCTGACCGAGAGGAAAGGGGTGATGATGACACCTCAAGAATTATCATCTAAAAATATCCAAGTTAATGCCGTATCGGTTCAAGGGGGCTTAGTAAGCCTCTTCCTCCAGGACCAGCAGACCTGCCAGAATGGCTGGACCTTCAGCATCTGACTTCTCCATTTTTCTCTTTTCTCTTCTCTTTCCTAGGGGAGAATGCGGTTTGCGAGAGTACTCGGAAGTCAAGACAGTGACAATAAAGATTCCCCAAAAGAACTCCTAAGAAGGGACAGGAGGAAAGGGGGCAGACCAGCCTGCGTCAAGCCCCCTCCATGTTCTCTGTGGGGCCCAGCACTCAGGAATACAAAGTGTTACACAGCCTTTATTTAAGAATTTAAATGATAATCTATATGCCAGGCAATTCATTGCATTTATAAAGCAAACCAACTGTGCCAGGTTGACTGGTACTCTGTGAGAAACCACTTTAGTATTACCAAATAATGAGGGGAATAGAACAAGGGTTAAGAACTAGGGCCATTGAACACATTCAGCTTCCCTTCCTAGAACCTGGGGCCAAGTTAGGGAGCTGTTTCATTTGATGTCCAAAGGGCTTTCTTCTTGAGGAATGGTGACCTTTTTTATTTCCTTCATTCTTTTTCTTCTCTTTTCTGCACCCCACCCTGCCCCCCACTACCTTCCCTTCCCCCAAGAAGAGCTCCTCAGCTGAGCTCATTTGGGGCAGATGTTTGGGCCGGGAACAATTTTCCAAGGTTTTGCAGCCAAATTACCGTTTCATGTTATCCATTTCTTCAAAGCGAAACATGAAATGGTTTTAGTTAGAGCCAGACCAGACTAGAAACGCCAAAAGCTGGTACACTGCAGATGTATTAAGAAGCCAGAAATCATGATATCCTTGACTTTCTCTGGTTTTCTTCCTAACCATCGGGCAAGAGGAGATAGAAGTCAGGGCGATGCCAATCGAGCAGGCAGTGGGGGTCGTTCAGAAACTTCTGAGCTTCTGGTAGTCTTATTTTGTTGTTGTTGAATTTGTTTGCTTTCCAAAATGCCTTCTATGTTTCCTTCTAGAAAGAAGAGAGAAGAGGGACAGTATTTTTCATAGGTGGCTAAGATTTTTTTTTTAAACCCTTACCTTCTGCCTTAGAATCTATACTGTGTATTGGTTCCAAGGCAGAAGAGTGGTAAAAGAGGGCTAGGTAGTGGGAGTTAAGGGACTTGCCCAGGGTCACACAGCTAGGAAGTATCTGAGACCAGATGTGAACCCAGGACCTCCCATTTCTAGGCCTGGCTCTCAATCCACCCAGCTGCCCCCCAATTTTTTCTAAATCTTTTTTTTCAAGCCAGTCCAAAAAAAATGATAATGAACAAGTTCAGGGGGTACAGGAAAAGATGATTTCAAACAGCAGAAATAATTCAGGTCTACTTTATAGCAATGCTATTATTTTTTTTTTAAACCCTTACCTTCCGTCTTAGAGTCAATACTGTGTATTGGTTCCAAGACAGAAGAGTGGCAAAGGTAGGCAATGGGGGTCAAGTGACTTGCCCAGGGTCACACAGCTGGGAAGTGTCTGAGGCCAGATTTGAATCTGGGACCTCCCATCTCTAGGTCTGGCTCTTAATCCACTGAGCTACCCAGCTGCCTCCTCAATGTTATTTTTTTTTAAATGAATGATCGACAAATCTGGAGTCTCTGGGCTCTTCAAGTTCCTGTGCCCATTCAATAAGCTGCCCTCACGTATAACAAGTATGGCTTTGGTCCCTGGAGGCCCGTCATGATTTGGATTCACTAGAGACCAACAAACCTGGCAAGTGTATGGCTGAGCCCTAAAGTTTCCCTTCTGAACAGTCCAGGTGCACTATCGTTCTCATCCTTAGCGGCTCATTGTCGCTGACGCTACTCCCAATGGGTTTGTGCCCTGACCCGTCTCCCCTTGACCCAGCTTTCCAGAGAGGGTGGGTCTGCCACGTGGGAAGCATTCAATAGGCCCTGCCTCTGTCCCCTCCCAAACACCCGCCCCCCTCTCTCCTCCCCATGGAACTGCGGGCTCTCCGTGGGCAGCCGCAGCATCCATTCCCATCTTCCATCTTGATAAAGAACCACATTTATTTAAAAGTGCGGGCAGAGTATATATAGCCTTCTATGTAACAGTTTTCTGCTTCCTAACCATTCCAGTCTTCTATTTATAACTATCGTCTCTTCGCGGATGTTTGTGGGCCATCTGTATTTGCTGTTTTTCGCAGATGACGGTGCATTCACAAACCCTGGTCCCGAGACAAAACACCCTATTTCTGAGTTCTTCAACTGAATGTCAAGCTCTCCTACTGTAGCGTATGTCTAAGCGAAAACGTCTACTAACCGACATGTTGTCTTTGAACTGCGATAGAGAATGTGAAAAGGGAGATTTATTTCTTTTAATTTACTTAAAAAGAAAACTTCTGTGCTAGCAATAAAGCATTTATATTGTGTACTCCTCGGGATTTATTTGGCTGTGTTTGTGTGCCTGTGCGTTGTTCCGAGTCGCTTTGGGTCATTGCTTGGTTTCTCAGCTCGACAGCTGTCTTTGCAATCACCATTACCTAAGATGGGGAATATATTGTATTTTTACAGAAATATGTGAGTGTTGCCAAGAGCCTGTCTTTCCTGACTTCATTTAAAGTTATGCATGTTGTGTGTATATCTATATACATATATGTGGGTCTATATTCCTATAAGATACACATCTATTATACATGTGTATGCATGTACCTATGTGTATGTATCTTGGTGTGTTTGTATATATGAACTTGTGTGTTTGTATCTGTATATATACTTTTGTGTATGTACCTTTGAATGTGTGTGCTTTGTGTAAATTTATACGTGTGTATGGGTACCACTTTTGTGTGTTTGCACGTATCTATATATATTCCTGTGTGGATGGCTTTACCCGGCAAACCAATATAACAGTGTGTGACATATTTCCTATGAAGTTTTCTATCAAAAATCAGCCCTCAAAAGGGCTGCAAATGGGAAGAAAAAATCAGCTGGTTACCCCCTAGCACTGCCAAGTTCCTGGGCTAAGCAGAAAGAGCACAATGGTATTTGGGAAGTCTTTTTCGGTAGCTTGATTTAAAAAAAAAAATTAGCCAAGTGAATGGAGAAAAGGGCCAGAGATGTGTTGTAATATTATTGCAGCTGTATGAAGAAATGTGACTATGCTTCTCAGTTAGAGCCCATCTTCTCACTCTGTGGTCTCAGAGTCTAGTTATTAGGGAGGAGCTCCTGCCCTTTGGTCCTTGCAAGGCATGCCTTTTCAACCTGCCATGTCCCAGTTCAAGTGCTGGTCAAGAGATACAAAAGTCTCATGACTTGCCCTGGGAGTGAATGATGATGTGAGAAAGCCTCTCAGGGCTTTATTCTCCCTGGAATTCTTCTCCCTGACTTCTGTCCTTTAGTCATTAAGAGACTAAGTTGTTTGTAGGATAGTAAAGGACTTCAGACAGTACCAAGTTGAATAAAGGAAAGAATAGAATTCAGACATGGAGGACAGAAAGTCTCTTACAAAGGTAGTTTGGAGAATGGCAGGTAAGCAGTTAAGAGCTTAGTTAGGCATCGAAGAGCCAAGGTCGTCACTGAATCCTGAGTCATCTCTAGTCATCTTGACTTTTGTCTTCTCTCTGGACTTTGATGACTCTGGAAGAGAGAGTGAGGCAGACAACTCTGTGCAACTCTGCCTCCCTTAAATCCAATTCACACACCAGTCAAGATATCACCCAATGATCTCACTGGACCTTTTTGAAAATGAAAGATGAACCACACACACACACTACTAAGAAGGGACAGGAGGAAAGGGTATGCATGCACAAACACACACATACACAATTTGAATAAATCAAGTTCTTAAGAAAAGCACACTGGGACCTAGACAAATTGGGACTACTCTTCAGTGGACAAGTATTCAGAAGTCCTCAGAAAGAGGGGGCATATGGCCGCTATTTTGAAGCTCCTTGGGAAACACCATCGTTTAAAAAAATCCTTTATATGTTACTATCTAGAGCAACTGGATATTTAAAGAGGAAATGAAGGAGAGTGCTGGTTCCTTTTAAAAAGATGCCACCAAATCTTCTTAATTCTTCAAATCAATCAAAGATATTTTTTTTCCTGAGCCCACCCAAGAAACATATTGGATCTGTGATACTGAGATGTCACTTGACATAAAACTAATGAAGGAAACAGTACAGAAGTCACTAATGGCTAACACATGAGAACTATCATCACCGCATCCTGCCATCTGAGACTTACACTTAACCCCTGAAATGTCTATACCTGAACTTTTTCTCTGAGACTCCTGGATGTTTCCATGCTGAGGGTTTTTCATGTCTATTCACACAGTATTCACACATCCCTGGAAAGTTAAGGGGGGAAGAATAATTATCCTCCAAACATTAGTTATGGAAGAATAATAGAAGAGAGAAGTTCACTAAAATTACAAAAAATGTTGCAGAGTGGCGATGAAGCCAACACTTGAACCAATGCCTTCCTAGTATTCTAACCATCAGGACATATAACCTCTTCATATAAATTCCTTGTATTTAAACTTAATACTTCACATTTCTCAGCCTCTGATCTTAGAGATTTGTGAGTATGGGTTTGGTTTTCCTTGGACAAGAGGAGAACAAACTCCAGTTATTCTTTCTTAGACAAAACCCAGTTCAATACAATGAGACAAAAATATATTTTCAAAACCTATAGCCAGTCAAAGCTCAAACTCATCAATTGCAAAGACCACTTATAAATGATAGCCCCAGGATGGTGAGGAATGGGAGGAAGTGTTTAGGAGCAGGTCTTGTCACAAATGTTTGTTTTCATATTTTTAAAGTCATAGACAATTTTGTCATGTGAACAACTATGAAGAGTTTTGTTATCAGAAAAGAAGTTAGGAGCAGCAAGGTAGCACAGTGAATAAAGCACCAGTCTAGAGTCCAAAAGACCTGGGTATTGATTCTAAGACAGAAAGTAAAAATTTTTTAAAAATTAAAAAAGAGAAAATAAAGACAAGAAGAAGAATTTAAACGATGGAGCAGAAATAGGCTTTTCTAGCAGAAGAAAGATTGCAATGGAACTGAATTTTAGAGATCCGATTGGTGGTATGGATAGTATCAGACAAGAGATACCAACTAGGAATCCGTAATTATTTAAGTCTAAACGGTGTAAGATTTAGACTAAGGTGGTGGCAAAGAGAGTGAACAATTGCATGAATGATAAGGATTTAAAGGAAAATCCAACAAGAATTGGGCACTAACAAGTTATGCAATGAAGAAAAGCAATGATATCAAAGACGACTTAGAATCTGGAGGATTTGGGTTCAAATCAGGCCTCACATATTCCCTAACTGTGTGACTCTGGACAAATCCCTTAATCTTGTTTGTCTAACCCTCACCCTTCTGTTCTAGAGTATTACTAAGATGGAAAGTAAGGGTTTTAAAAAATAAGATGACAGATTCTGGTGATATGGAGAAAAAGAAATTATGAAGAGCCAGTGAATGAGCAAACTATGAGCTTAATTTTGGACATGTTTACTTTAAGGTGAAAAAGTGATTTCCAACTGGAAATGTCTAGTAAGCTGCGGAAAGTATATTGATTGAAACCCAAAAGAGAGGACAAGATTGGAGACAGAGCAAATCTGGGGAACATTATTAAGAAATGATAGTTGAAGTCATAAGAATGTGTCAAGTCATAGGAGAGGGAATATAGAGAGAGAAAAGAACCAAGGACTGGGCCTTGAGAAACTGCCATTAGAGTGGTGGGAGAAGAAGAATGGAAAAAGAAAAAATAAAGGATGTAGTCAGAGAAAGTAAGAGGGGAATTGTATCACAAGAAGCAAAGAAGAAGAGAGGTCTGAGAAAGCAAAATAATATGGGATGATGGAGAGAGCACGGGCTGCAGGAGGCCTGGCTCTGAAAATTAACTTGCTGTATGACCATAAGAAAGTCATTTTACTTCTCAAAAACTCAGTTTTTCATCTACATTGGCAAAGCAACATTTGCATTTCCTACTCCATGGGGGGATTCTCAGAAGAATCAAAAACATTTATCTTTTTGTCAAATGACACCTTCTCTAAAGGAGGGAGGGTAGGGAGAGAATTCAGTGGGCATTTTAACATAACAAACTAATTAATTAAAATTTAGAAAATTTAAAATATGATATATGAAAAGTGCATTATAAACCTTAAAGTATTTAAAAACATAACCTATTCGTGTTAAAGAAGAATTGGTCAGTGGTATCAAATGTGACGGAGTTTTTTTTAATTTTTTTTTTAAACCCTTAACTTCTGTGTATTGGCTCCTAGGTGGAAGAGTGGTAAGGGTGGGCAATGGGGGTCAGGTGACTTGCCCAGGGTCACACAGCTGGGAAGTGTCTGAGGTCAGATTTGAACCTAGGACCTCCCGTCTCTAGGCCTGACTCTCAATCCACTGAGCTACCCAGCTGCCCTGTGACGGAGTTTTTTAAAAGAATGAGGACCATGAGATCCTAGATTTAGAATGGGAAGAGCTTTATAGGTCAGCTAGTCAGCCACCCTCATTTTACAGATGAGGCCACTCAGACTCCAAGTAAGTTCCAGGGATAGAATATGATCCCAACCCTTCCTGAATGGAGTGCGCTATCCACTGTGCCACAGTTTACATCTCTCATTTTAAGGGGCAATAAACAGAAGAGATTATTCTTCATTTTGGAGATGTTTATTGTACTATGAAATTAAACTTTGAGGATTCAGATTTTAAATCTAGATCTCTGACTAAGGACAGCAATCAGCAGTAATGATGCTTCCTGGTATTCGCAATGCCAATCATCTGTATACTATATATACTACACATATACCAAATACTTTTCACATACACACACATGTATACTACACATACTTACAATATGCTCTTCAATGAGTCCGTCTTTAACTACTGCTCTACCTACCATAGTACCTCTGAGGCAAGGAAGGTATCTCAAGGAAACAAAGATACCCAAGAACCAAGCTGCAAACATTCATTGAGTTCCTAATCTGTGCCCAGTACTGTGAAAATATGCTGGGAAATTAAGCAAAGTGTAAGACATGGTTCTGTCTCTCAAAGAACTTGTCATTTAATTTGGAGTGAAGTTTGGCACACATAAAACAGTTGAGATTGTATGCAGTGGATAGAGTGCTGCACTTGGAGTCAGGAAGATGTGAATTCAGATCCAAACTCAGGCACTTACTAGCTCTGTGAGTTACTTAAGCAACCTCTATTTGCCTTAGTTGTTTCATCTGTAAAATAGGGATAATAATAATCCCCACCATCCTGGGTCATCATAAGGATCAAATGAGATAATAATTGTAAAGCACTTAGCACTGTACCTGGCACTGCACAAATGCTAGTCATCATCATCATTACTCAGAGTTATAACTAAGAATTCTGGTACTAGAAATGAATACCACAAAAGATGGCTTGGGAAAACAATGACATAAATTTGACTAGAAGAAACTTCATGATGTGAGATCCCATTTGAAGGAAAGAGCCCAATGTATTGCTCAGTGGCGGGGGAGGTACAGGTAGCATAGCATAATGGAAAAACAACTGTAATCAGGAAGACCTGAACTCGACTTTGGCCTCACACACTTACTAGCTGTGTGACCCTGGGCAAGTCACTTACTTTCTGCCTTAATCTCCTAAAGAAAGAAGTGGCAAACCACTCCAGTATCTTTGCCAAGAAAACTCCTTGAACAATATGGTCTATGGGGTCCTGAAAAGTTGGACATAATTGATTGGCTGAACAACCACAACAACAATGCTTCATACAGGTATTCAGAAAAGCAAGAGATCAACAGGGCTGCTATGATCAAGGAAAAATTCATGAAGGATGTAGGGCTTTGACTAAAGCCTTGAAAGATGATCAGAATTTGAATCAATGGAAAACAAGGACCAAGCCATTCTGGGGAGTGCTGAGGGGAAGAGTAAGTTTCCAGAGAGGAGTTTGTTTGAGCTCTACCTGTAGTCATATAGATTATCCTGGGTCAGAAATACCAGTTGAAAATGGTGACTTCTTTGTACCTCTATTTAATAATTTGTCCATCTGTCTTCACTGGAACAATGCTATTTGTTGAGCTCAGAATCAAAACATTATTGATTCTGCTATCTCAAGTATGCTAGGAAGTCTCCAATCTAGAGTAAAAGAACTGGCTATCTTCCTTCTGTGAATATAGCTGATTAAGGGAGGGAGGAGAGAATTCTTTTGCGCTTTGCTTTGGTCCGGCCAGAACTGGAGCATCTTGCCCAGCTTGGGATGCCATATTTTAAGGCATTGACAAGCTGGAATGTATCTGGAGGAAATTGACCAGATTAGTGAGATAACTTAAGAGCACACCATCTAAAGATGAATGGAAAGTGCTGGGGCTAGTTAGCTTGCAGAAGAGAAAACTTAAAGGAGATGTAATAGTCTTCAAATATTTGAAGGGCTGGCATATGGATAAGGGCTTTACACTTAGTCTTATTCTCAGAATACCAAACTGGAACCAATGGGTGCAAGTTACAGCAAGACAGATTTCATCATTACAAAAAGGGGAAGCGTGAGACCACTCTAATGAAAGTCATTAGGGGGCAGCTAAGTGACTCAGTAGATAGAGTTTTGGCCTGGAGTCAGGAAGATCTGAATTCAAATTTAGCCTCTGACACTTCCCAGATGTGCGACCCTGGGCAAGTCATTTAATCTCTAATTACTAGAAAAAAGGGTCCACTGACTCCACTGGAGAAGGAAATGACAAACTACTTCAGTATCCTTTTTTTTAAATAATAGCATAATTTTAATACTGTTTTCTGACATTTTACACTCCATATTTTATTCCTTCCTTCCACCCCTCCCTTCTCCCCTAAAGTCAAATAACATAAGTTGTGTGTACCTATAAATGAATAAATATAATACACATTTCCATGTCACAAAACAAGTCACATATTGCTTATTACTAGAAAAAAACTCATGGAGGAAACAAAGTGGAGAATGATCTGCTGCAATCTGCATTCAAACTCCATCCATTCCTTCTATGGTGGTGAATAGCATTTTTCATCATGAACTCCTTGAAGTTGTCCTAGATCCTTGCTTGTTCATACACTATTGTCACTGTGTACCACATTTTCCTGGTTCTGCTCATTTCACTTTGTATCTCTTCATATAAGTCTTCCCAGGTTTTTTAGTGATCATCTTGTTTGTCATTTCTTATGGCCAAATAGTATTCCATTACAATTATACCACACAACTTCTTTAGCCATTCCCCAATTGACAGACATTCCTTCAGTTTCCAGTCCTTTGCTACCACAGAAACTGCTATAAATATTTTCATACAGGTACATCCTTTCTCTTATCTTTAATCACTTTGGAATACCATTCCAGTATTCCTGCCAGGAAAACCCCATTGATAGCTATGGTCCAGGGGATCACAAAGAGTCAGTCACGACTGGATGACTGGACAACAACACAATGATTAAAGCAGTCCCAAACTAGTAGAGGCTACCTTGGAAAAGAGTAAGTTCCCTGATAAAGCCTGAATGACTACTTGTCAAGGAAGCTAAAGAGGGGCTTCTAAATCAGGTATGGATTATATTTGATGATTTTGGAAATCTCTTCCATCTATGGGAGTCTATAATTATATTGTTCTATTTATAAGACTTATGGAATCAAAAAATCAGATCATCCCTTTGGTTTTCAGACAACACCCCCTTTCCCAATATAGGCATTAATAGTAAAAGGGAATGAATTGGGGGGTGCTTCTAAATTTGTCAGATAAACCAATTGTTTTGATGTTTCATTGATGAAATTATTCATCTGAAATGTTCCTTTTTCTATCAGCTGTGGTGGCATCATGTAGACATAGATTTCAGATACAGAATCTCAAAATTGGAAGAGTCTCTACAGGGCATCTAGTCCAACCCAAAGCAGAACAGGATACCCTCTACAACACCCTTAACAGATGATCATTGAATCACCATTCGAAGTCCTCCAGGCACAGAAAGCACTTAAGATCCTCTTTCAGATCTTTATGGAGACTTTTGCCATTCACTCAACAAGCACAACAAGACTGTGCTAAGCAGAGGGAAATATAAAATTTAAGTAAGAAACAGTTCCTATCCCCATGGAACTTTTAGCCCAATAGGAAGATAAGGGACATAAGACTCAGGCAGATATCAATCAATGCATGTGTATCTTCGAGAGCTCCAAAATAGTGTTAAATGAGGTCTCTCTGAGCAGTCCATGGCTGTGCCCCAAAACACTTCTTCAAAAAGAATTGTTTTGTAGCTAACAGGATTGCTTCTGATTATGTTTTCAAGTCCAAGTGACCAAGAGAGGTCACAGGAAAGATGGATATGGTAGTTCATTATGAGAAAGAAAACAACCTTAAGGCTTCAGAATGATTGAATGCCCTTGATTCATTAAGGGGTCTCTCTGGGTCTTCTTTTCCTCCTGAGGAAGTTGGACTAGTTGATCTCTAAGGTTCCTTCCCTTTCTCAAATCTCCATGAGCCTATACTTGTCCATTTTGCCCAGAGGTACCCCATATTCACTGTTGCCACTGCCTTGGGATTGTGTATCTTCTCAGCTAGCAAGAACATTCCAGGGTCCCAAATCAGTGAATCAATGTTCATCTTCAAAGGCCTTAACTCCCCCTTTCTCGAGTTCAGCATCCAGACTTTGCCCAGGCCCTCCCTAGAGACCCTCTGGGGGGATTGTATGAGAAAATTGCAGGCTGCTGGCAGGCAGTCTGTGCCACGCAGGCTCCCATATACACAACATTTGCACATCAAATGGTACAGGGCTGGTATGAGAGCCTGGGAAAGGCCTGCCTGGAACGGCGTGAAGCCGCCTTCCTAAACACGTACATTTTAGACTTTTCACTTGGTTATTGGCCAGAATGAAAGGCACGCAAGGTTGCCATTTGGCCTTTGAAGTGAAACTGCATGGATAATGTTTCCTTTGGCCATTTATCTATGTAGCAAGAAGGAACCTAAAACCAGGGCAGCTCAGCCCTCTCATCTGAAAGAGTGAACCCTTCTTAATGCATTCAAGGTCTTAGCTACGTCTCATGGCCTGGCCTTGGGATTTTTTTCAAGGGCAAAGTTTAGTCACTGTCCTCCTCCTTTCTCAGGGGTTATTTATCAATTGGGCTTATGTCAACTCAGTTTTTACAAGGTTTTCCCAGTTGGTTTACAAAGGTACACTGCGAGTTTCTTATTTCATACCCACATCAAAACAGAATCCTGCTTATGGGCAGCACAGAAAACACAGAGACCCAAACATAGGAGCAGGGGTTAGGGTTGAGGTGGGATGGGGGAGAGCCAGAGCTGAGGCCTCTCCTCCAAGCCCATCTCACACACATACATCCAGGAACCCTGGGACAATGGGAGGATCTTTTTTCTTTCTGAACTCCGCTTGAGAGCCCTCAGCAAGTCCTGATCTTGCCAAGAGCTCTGCTGGGGCAAGGGGAAGGTCTATTTGTTAAACAGTTGAGGTTCCTTTCTCCCGTTGACAACTCAGGTTTGTTCATAAACAACACTGCATTCGTGTAAAATTGAATAAAATCCAGATGCCACTTGTTAAACACAATTAGCTCATTCTCCCTGGTGGCCTGGGGTAGGTGTAATGCTTACCAATCCTCCCAGGAGCCGGGGGCCATGTCCACCCTGGACTCTGAGTGCTTTATTACATCCTGAGCCTGAGGGTGGGACAAGGAGAGACTGTCAAGCAAGAGGTGCCAGGATCTACCCACTCAGTGCTGGGGTTCTCTGGATGAAACTTTCAGTGCTAACCCTCAAACTTTGATCTAAGAAGGAGTTGGAGAAGGAGGCCTTATTTAGTTGTTTGTTCCTGTCTTTATCTATTCAAAGGCAACATTTCATAAGGAGTAGAGAATTGGCCTCAGCACTGAGGAACCCTGGGTTCAGGTCTCACCTCTGATATTTACTGATTTGTGTGATTCCAAAAATATAGTTTACCTTCTCAGGGTCCCTGGGCAACTTCCCAAGATTAGAAGCTTCAGTAAAGGTGCCCATCTGCCTTAGCAGAGGAAGTTCTTCAATAATAGCTCCCTAAGATAATAAAATCACAGCTTAAGCTTTAAAAATAAAAACAACTGTTTTTAAACTTACTTATTACCATTTCTAAGATACAAAGTTCTTATAATACTATAAAGACCAGAATTTGAGAATACCTCAAAGAATGAAGATTGTATCAATTAATAAAATACACATTTTTTATCCATAAGGCAGAGAAAATAAAAATAGTAGGATGAGTAATTTTATTTTTAAGTAAAATTCCAACTGAGTATATTCTGAGGATTGATTTTTTTTTCATACAGTGAAATCTTCCCTTTGATTAGAGTGGAAGAATGAATTAGCAAGTTATAGTATATGATATATGCGAGAATACTACTGTGCTGTAAGAAATGATGAAGGATATGGTTACGGAGAAATTTAGGAAGACTTATATGAACTGATACTATGTGAAGTTGAGGCACTCTAGGAGAACGATTTATATAATAACATCAATATTGTAAAAACAAACAACTTTGAGAGACATAGGATGTCTGACCAAATCAATGACAAACCACAATTCATTCATAAAGAAACATAAAGAAATGGACTCAGAGTCCAGACAGAGATCTTTTCTTTTCTTTTCTTTTCTTTTTTTTTTTTTTTGAGACTTCAAGGCTAATGTCGGAATTTGTTTTGTTTGATTATATATGTATGTAACAGGGGGTTTGTTTGTTTTTTTGCTTTCTCAATTGATGGGAGATTTGGGCAGGGTTAGGGAGGGGAGAGAGAGAGAGAGGGAGAGGGAGAAGGAGAGGGGGGTAGAGAGAGAAAGAGAGAGAGAGAGAGAGAGAGAGAGAGAGAGAGAGAGAGAGAGAGAGAGAGAGAATGTGGATTTGAAAATAGAATGAAATTTAATTTGAAAAAGAATAAATCAGCATAATTATTAGCCTATGGAGGATCCCAGGAGAAAGTCCTTAAAAGAGTTAAATGCTGAAAAGATATCCATGCTACAAAGAATTATAAGATGGAACATATAACAACAGTAAGAGTTTACAACTGATGGCTGAACGTAATCTTATATTCTCACATAATGAACCTAAGCAAAAATAAACCTAGAACTAAAGGGTATTATGGGATCACAGGATTTAATAAGTTGAAAAAAGAAGGATAGCTACTTTAACATTTTATTTAATTGTCCATTTTATTAAATTCCCATGAAAACTATTATTTTTTGTTTGTTTTTTTAAGAAATTGTATTTGATGCCTTTTGGTTTTACATTAATCATGTCTGGATATAGTGTTCCCTTTTCCACAACAACTCTCATGCATTAGAATTGAACACTCCTTTTTAATAAGGAAAAACAGTTAAGAAAAACCTATCAATAAAGTCTCCATATCTGACAAAATATGCAGCATTTTACCTCCATAATCCCAATCTCAGCTCCACAAGAAAGGAGTACATTTCATTAGCTGTTCTTTGGAACCAATATAGATGTTTACCATTACTCAGAGTACAATTTCCTTTAAGTAGAACTTTTTTTTATTTTCAAAAACTTAAATTGGTCCCACAATGATTTGATCACTTTAAGAAGTTCAGAAAAATAAAGCCATAATAGATCTTTTTGGTCGTGAGGTTTCAACTTGAATGTGGAATGACCGCACATTCTGATTCAACTGTTTTTTTTTTTAAGATAACAAATAAATGAATGCACAAAGCAGCATATTGGAAATTGCTGTCATATTTTCCACTGGCCCTTGTTGATATCAAGGGTTCTGTAACAAATAAACTTGTCAGGAATTCTTTTCAGGAAACTAAGCCATGATTTTGGTCCTCTATATTCAACACATTGTTCAGAAATGTTTTGGTAACCTTTAAAAGCCTGTCCAAAAGAAGAGATTCCCATACCCAATTCAGTTCTTTCCTATTTGGAAGGTCATTAAGGCTTTGGAAGATGAGTTAATTTATATGGGTTTGAGTCATAGAACTATGTTCTCTGCTGCAAAGGGAGATGCAATAACTCAGGAAATAGACATGTTACAATAAGGAAGAACTGGCTCTGTGCAGAGCAGAGAGGTAGGTAAGCTCTTTGTTCAGTTGTTTCAGTCATGTCTGACTCTTCATGGCCCCATTTGGGACTTTCTTTTTTTTTTAAACAGATAGCATTGCATTCTATTTATTTATTTGTTTGTTTGTTTTTAAATCCTTACCTTCTGCCTTAGAATCCATACTGTGTATTGGTTCCAAGGCAGAAGAGCGGTAAAGACAAGGCAATGGGAGTGAAGTGACTTGCCCAAGGTCACACAGCTAATAAGTGTCTGAGGCCAGATTTGAACCTAGGACCTCCCATCTCTAGGCCTGGCTCTTAATCCACTGAGCCACCAAGCTGCCCCCCAGAATTACATTTTAAAATGAGGTCAATACCCAGACCACTCGAGTCCTTCCATGTGGGTGGCCCCTGGGTTCTTATTTGAGTTTAGCCTCCGCCATATAGACCCACTGATCATTTGGGACTTTCTTAGCAAAGATATGGGAGTGCTTTGCCATTTCCTTCTCCAGCTCATTTCACAGATGAGGAGATTGAGGCAAACAGAGGTAAGGAATTTACCCAGGATCACACAGCTTATATATATATATATATATATATATATATATATATATATATATATATATATATATAT
>NC_058131.1:561381004-561391138 GCF_016433145.1 Gracilinanus agilis | reverse complement strand
CTTTCCTTTCCTTTCCTTTCCTTTCCTTTCCTTTCCTTTCCTTTCCTTTCCTTTCCTTTCCTTTCCTTTCCTTTCCTTTCCTTTCCTTTCCTTTCCTTTATCCCTTCCTTTCCTTTCCTTTTTTTAAAACCCTTACCTTCTGCTTTAGAATCAATACTATTGGTTCCAAGGCAAAAGAGCAATAAGGGCTATGCAATGAAGGTTAAGTGACTTGCCCAGTGTCTCATAGCTAGGAAGTGTCTGAGGTCAGATTTGAATCTAGGACTTCCCATCTTTAGACCTGCTCTCAATCTTTCTTTTTAACTACTATCAATTATTGTTTAATTATCTCTAGTTTTCTTGATTATAATAATTTTTCTTAAATTGAGTCATAATTCTTTCCTTGTAGTTAAATTCTGCTCAGGTCTTCCAAATTCCAGGTCTTTTTAATTTTTTTTAACTTGTAATTTTTAAAGTGTTAACTATGAGTATCCTAGTGAGAGTCTTCTGGCTTTCATAGTCTATCTTACAGAGCCAACAGTGGCCATTCCTTTCAAAATAACTCCCTATTTTCTTTCAGTCTCTGCTAGTACAGGGACATCAGCAGGGGAGAGAAAACAAATACAGCCTCTTCTGTACTGCCCCCTCTAGACTTGTTCCCAACTTTCTTAGGCTCTATGGACTTAGAATTGGAAAGAATCAAAGATAATATAATTCTGTCTTTTTATTTTTCAAACAAAGGAAGAGGGTCCCAGAAGGTTCCAATGGTTTTCCCAAAGTGATTCTCAACTTTCTTCACAGGATTACCCTCAACCAATGCATCAGTTAAATATATGATCAGGTCTCCTCTCCCTGGAAATGGTTCTCTGCCCTCCAGAGGACAATGAGAAATTCTGAAAGGATAATCAAGACCTTATTTCACTATTTCCTCTGGGTAACCAGTTACTGATTACAGGGAAAAACATTACTATGTTGTCTAAGGAGAAGCCATCTCTTTGCTCTTTTATATCAGAGTGTTACAGGCAAAGGGGTAAGAGATTTGACCAGATTCCTAAACTGACTTTAGAAAAAGCCAAGATACCTTTGGAGTAAGGACATTTTTTTTTTAGAGCAGAGGTGGTGGTTGTTGTTGTTGTTGTTGCTGCTGCTGTTGTTGTTCTTGTTTGTGTTGTTCTTGTTCTTGTTCTTGTTCTTGTTCTTGTTCTTCTTGTTTTAGGGAAGAGTTTATCCTAAGGAGAGATGCAAGGTCACAGTAGAGAGCTGTCCTTGCACAACTTCTACAGCATATTCACTTACACTTGTTTTTGTTTTGTTTTTTTAAACCCTTACCTTCTGTCTTGGAATCAATACTGTGTATTAGTTCCAAGGCAGAGGAGTGGTAAGGGCTAGGCAATGAGGGTCAAGTGACTTGCCCAGACAGCAAGGAAGTGTCTAAGGTTGGATTTGAACCCAGGACCTCCCATCTCTGGGCCTGGCTCTCAGTCCATTGAGCCACCAGCTGCCCCCTGGGTTTTTCTGTCTTATAGTATCATATTAGATTTAGAATTAGATGGGATCTTAGAGATCATTTAATGGAACCTGCCCATTTTACAGATGAGGAAATGGAGGCCCAGAGAGGGCAAGTGTCCAAGGTTACATAGTTCAAAAGCAGTAGAACTCAGGTCTTCTAATTTCAACTCCACTTTAATTAATACCTCCAGATTTACACAGATGTGAACACTTAATTTTATTGGGTCATTTCACAGCTCATTTTGTCCAATTTTTATTTATGCTCTTATATTTGTATTTCAAAGAAGAGCAACTCTGCTTTAAAAACCTATTCTCTATGCTAAAACCATTTTCATTATATTTAAATTCCTCATGAGTAGGAAGCCATGACATTTCTTTTCAAGAGACAGCCACATGGTATAGTGGAATAGCATAGGACTGGTCCTGTAGGAAGCAGTGAGTACATAGTCAGGGCTCCCCTCCATGGAAATGGTTCTTTGCCCTCCAGAGGACAAGGAGAAATTCTTTTTTTTTTTTAAATCCTTAACTTCTGTGTATTGGCTCCTAGGTGGAAGAGTGGTAAGGGTGGGCAGTGGGGGTCAAGTGACTTGCCCAGGGTCACACAGCTAGGAAGTGTCTGAGGCCAGATTTGAACCTAGGACCTCCCTACTCTAGGCCTGACTCTCAATCCACTGAGCTACCCAGCTGCCCCCTGACAAGGAGAAATTCTGAAAGAGTAATCAAGATCTTGGGTTCTATTCTATTCTGGTTGCCCAACTAGTAGGAAGTCCTGACTTCAAATCTAGCCTCAAACATTTAATAAGTTCTGTGAGGTTGGACAAATCACTTAATTTCTGTTTCCCTCAGTTTCTTCAACTTTAATAGCACCTATCTCCCAGCGTTATTGTGAAGATTAAATGATGTTTATAAAAGTATTCAGCTGGCATATAGTTGGATCTTAATAAATTCTAATTTTCTTTCTTCTGTTTTTTATGTTCTACAAATCTTCCTGTTCCACAGTGTACATAGTTATTTGGTGAAATTAATTTCCTTTAAAATGTGTTATAACTTTTTATTAATATTTTCTGTTTCTTATATCTCCATAGTATCTCATGTATCCTTCTCCCTCCCCCTTCCCAAGATCCATTCAATGTGACAAATCATTTTTAGAAAGGAAAAAAAAAGTCAGCATAATTGATGGATATGTTGAAAAAGTCTGAAAACATGTGTGAAGTGTATGGGTCTCTTGCCTCCACAAAGGGGTAGGTTGGAGATAATTTCTCATATCTCTCCATCTGAGTCCCTCTTGATATTTGTAATTTTTTTATATTTATTTTTTGGTGTGTTGTTTTTTCCCTTTAAATTGTTGTACTTACTATGTGTATTGTTATCTCTGCTCTGCTTTCTTCACTTTCCATCAGTTTATATAGAACTTTCTATGCTTCTCTGTATTCATCAAATACATCATTTCTTACAACACAGTAATATTCTCTTACATTCATACAATATAATTTTTAAAGTCATTCCCCAAGTAATAGGCATCCACTTTGTTTAAAACTTTTAGCTATCACAAAAAGTGTTGCTATAAATATTTCGGAATACATCTATAAACACATTTATGCTTTTAAAAAAATCCATGACTTCCATGGGGTATAAGTTCAATAATGGAATCTTTGGTTCAAAGGGTATGAATATTTTAGTCACTGTATTTACATAATTGCAAATTGCTTTCCAAAATGGTTGTGCTATTTCACAGCTTTACCAAAAATGTATTTGTGTGCCTGTCTTTCTACAACCTCTCCAATATTGACTTAATTACCATTTTTTGTCATTTTTTCCAACTTGCAGGATATGGAGGTAAAATCTCAAGGTTATTTTGATGTGCATTTCTCTTATATTAGTGAAGTATTTTTAGTACATGTGAGGAATTTTTTTGCCATTTGGTTGTGAATACTTTGTAGTTCTTTTGAGGTCTGCCTGTTTATATCCTTTGACCATTATCTATTGGAGAATGACTATTAAATAGATATATATGTATCTGCATATATATATGTTGTTTATGTGTCTTGGATATCAAATCTTTATTTGAAATTTAATACAAAGACTTTTCCCCATTTGACTGCTTTTCTTCTTACCCTAGATCCATGTTGACAAAACTATGGTATACACACTAGAGCATGCCAGAGGGGGCTCCTCCCTTCCCTCTCTCTATGTAGGTCTGAGGACATTTCTCACATGACCCACCCCTCTGCCCAGCAACCCAATGGGAGTGCTTCCTCCCTCCCCTATCTGGGGTAAGGCAAGGGGCTTACATGCGGCATGAGGATTGCAGTTTGGGCACTTGGTCTCTAAAGGGTTTGCCATCACTGCTCTAGACATATTAATATTGGCTATGCAAAAGCTTTACAGTTTTAAATCATCAAAATTTTCTATTTTATTTTTTGTAATTGTCTTTAGCTCTTATTTACTTAAAAATACATCTCTTACCCATAGCTGTGAGAGGCATATAATGTTTCTCTTCTAATTTCTTATAATACGATCTCTAATATTAAGGTTATGTTTCCATTTAAATTATATTGTGGAGAATGGTTTAGGCACTGACTTAAACCTAATTTCTGCCAAATTGATTTCCAGTTTTCCAAGCAATTTTTATTAAATAGGAAATTCTCCTCTAGATAACATTTTTTAAAGTAGACATCTGTTTCTTTTTAAACTCATATGATCATAGCCAATGGCATTCCACAAATATTTACCAAGATCCTATCATGTGCAAGACAACACATTAGGCTGACAAGTCATCGAAATAGCAACAAATATTATCTTGACCTAAAAATGCTCCTATGCATGCCCACATACAAATAAAATGTATGCATGCATATAATACATTCATAAACACATACATACATAACTACTACTACCCAGAATTTACATAGCAGTTTTAAGGTTTACAAAGTACATGTGTTATCTCATTCGATCCTCACAAATCTGTGTGAGGCAGGTATGCTTATCAATACTATTTTTCAGAGGAGGTTTAGTGACTCCCCATGGTCACACAACTGAGTGAGAAAGTAAACTGATCTGAGCGTTGAAAAAATAATTTGTCCAAAAACAGAACTGTGGTACAGCTTCATTGTATTATTTATTAACTAAGAGTATTAACATTAAGAGTAAGCATCTTATGGAGGATTTGAACTCAGCTCTTCCTAATGCCAACTCCAGCATTCTACCCTCTAAAACACCTAGCTGTTTCAGTATCTTTTTCAGAAGAGCCCTGAAGAAATAATACATAATCTGGGTGCTTGTGTGTCTAGTATCATCAAATAGGGTATTAGATTGGGAATTCCTTGAGGATAGAAACCTGGTTTCTATATTTTCCTCAATAGTCTCTTTCTAGTGCATAGAACCAAACACTCCAATATTTTTTCTTTTTTTAGCATTTATTAATATTTGTTTTTGAAAAGTTTACATGGTTACATAATTCATGCTCTTACTTTCCCCTTCACCCCCTGACTTTCCCCTCCCCCCATGGCAGATGTGTATTTCCACTGGTTTTAACATGTTTCATTGATCAAGACCTATTTCCAAATTGTTGATAGTTGCATTGGTGTGGTAGTTTCGAGTCTACATCCCCAATCATGTCCACCTCAACCCATGCGTTCAAGCAATTGTTTTTCTTATATGTTTCCTCTCCTGCAGTTCTTCCTCTGAATGTGGGTAGCGTTCTTTTCCATAAATCCCTCAGTATTGTCCTGGGTCATTGCATTGCTGCTAGTACAGAAGTCCATTACAGTGTATTGTGTACAATGTTCTTCTGGCTCTGCTCCTTTCACTCTGCATCAATTCCTGGAGGTCTTTCCAGTTCACATGGAATTCCTCCAGTTTATTATTCCTTTGAGCACAATAGTATTCCATCACCAGCATATACCACAATTTGTTCAGCCATTCCCCAATCACTATTCTGCATTGATTCCAAAGCAGAAGAATGGTAAGAGCTAAGCAATGGGGTTAAGTGACTTCCTCAAGGTCACACAGCTAAGAAGTGTCTGAGGTCAGATTTGAACCCTGGACTTCCCATCTCTAGGTCTGACTCTCTATTCACTGAGCCATCTAGTTGCCCCTGCACTGCAATAATTCTGAATGCTGACTCACTTAAATTTATTCCTAACCCATTCTGGTGAGGTCAGATTCAATGAGGTGAGACTTGAATCTTCTGAGTCCAGAACTGAGGCTCTTTCTAGGCTTGTAATTTAGATAGCTGGTGGTGTAGTAAAAAGTAATAAGGGTCTGGAGTCAAGCAGACTCTAGCCTTAGACACTTATTAGCTGTATGGTCTTGAGCAAGACATTTAATCTCTGTTTGCTGCCTCTATTTCCTCAAATGTAAAACAGGGTTAATAACCCCACCTACCTTGCAGGGTTGTTGTGAGAATCAAATAAGTGCTTTGTAAAGTGCTTAACACTGTGCCTGGAAACTTGGATACTCTGTGTAAAAGCTCACTCCTTTCTATTTGTGATATTAAATCCTCTTTCCAATATGCCATGTTTCTTTCTGAATGGCAAAAACAGGAAAGAGAGATGATAAAGAGAGACGTAGGGCATCTCTTGTTGAAGTGCAACTTCCTATGATTAAATTCTCTTTGATCCTAGATTCCCCCCACCATCTGACTGCATCTCCATCTTTATTTTTTGTTTCCCCTTTCAAAGGGCTTCAAACTATCCCTCTCTAATCTCATCAAAGACTTACCTAGGTCTGTGATACATTGAAATTTCCATCCAATGATTCCCTTAAACTATCAATCTAGTTAAGGCTCCAGTTCAGGCTTCCTTCTGATCCAGATTTTAAAGTGATAAAAATCTCAATTTATACTTGAAATTGTTTTCAAAAAGGCTTCATACCAATTCTCAATCACATAATTTAATATAATATAAATGGAATGCTTAATAGAATTTTTATTATACAGAGCACTGAATATTTTCTAGGAAAAGTAGAATAAGCATAGAAATCATAGGATCATAGATTTCTAGAAGGCATCTTATAGGTAATCTGTTTCAACTCCCTCATTTTACAAATGAGGAAACTTGGTCCTCTGATGCTTAAACTAGCATTCTAACCCTAATCCCTCACCTCTTCTTGGCAAAAATGGGCATATTTGGAAACGACTGTGATGTAAATGCAAAATCTATCAATAAAACATATATGAACGTGTGTATATGTTGAAATCATTTATTTATTCATTCATACAAGAATTCCATGTGCTTATTGGAATTCTTGAATGAATGAATACATGCATGATTTCAAGTGTCCCTAGAAAGCTGGGGTGAGGCTATAAGAAGGAGTATGCTATGATGTTTCTAGTTCCTTGATGGAGATAACTTTTGCCATCTGTAGCACTTCATTCTCTTTCTTTTTATAGTCCTTTGTAGCATTTGATAATGAAACGCAGGCAGATTCGATGCAGGAACTTTCTGGAATGTTTGGCTGATTTCATACTTGGGGAAAACCTACCCCTAAAGAGCTAGAAATTCTTTGGAAGGTTTAAAAAAACAACAACAACTTCATTTTTTATATTTTAGTCAGTAATGGTCTCAAAACTCTGGACAAAAAAATCCCAGCAACTCTTCCTTTCTATGTGTTAATACTCTTAGCTAATAAATAATACAATGAAGCTTTACCAGGGTTTGGTTTTTGGACAAATTATCTTTTCAACACTTGGATCAGTTTACTTCCTCACTCAGTTGTTTCCAGCTTCTCAGTCTCCCATTGGTTTGTTTCATGTTTGAAAATAATGCTGTGCTTTTTGTGTGTGATCACACATGCACATGCATGTGTACACACACACACACACACACACACACACACACTTATTCCCTTTACATTCCTTAAAATCTTACCTTCTCCATTTAAGATATACCATGGGAGAAAACATGGGGGTAGAATAGAGAAAGACCATTGGCTTGAGTATGTTATAGCAAACATCTACTTTTGTTTATCCAATTTTTATTTTTTTTATATTTTTTATAATTTTTTTATTTTTTATTTTATATTTTTATAAATAAAATCCAATTTTATTATCCAATCTTTATCATTGGATAATAAAGAAAACTGGGTTCTATGACCAGATGTTTTACTAACTAGCTGAGTGACCTTGACCCAAGGCACTTAACCTTTCTGGACCCCATTCTCGTCACCTGTGAAATGAGGGAATTGGACTGGATGATCCCAAAGGCCTATAACAGCTCTAATATTTCATGATCCCTTTGCTGCCAAAAACCTTGTTAAATATGTGGCCCTTTCTATAGCTTTTTGGACTTTTTTGCCCAGCCTATAATCAAAACAAAACTCTTCCTTTATAGGAAATTTACAGTTTTTCAAAACAGCATATTTGGAATAACCCTTAGAACAGGACATGCAGATTTTCAGGGTGAGGGGAGAAAGGGACTGTATGCGGGAAGGATTGATGGGAAATATGGTTCTTCTCCCTTCTCTAGCTCTCACATAAAATCCTCACACCAGCCTCTGAAGTAGTCTGAGTTTGCTTTTTTGAAAAATTGTCCATTTAACTTAAAGGAAGAGCTAAGCCTCATCTTTCCTTTGCCTCCATCTTGGTACCTCTTAGGATCTCTCTCTATCCCTCCTTCCTTCTCATTACACCATTCTTCTATGCCCTTCTCCTCCCCCCTCTAATTTTAGTCTTCTCCTTTCTCCCTTCACTCACAATCTCTCCATCACACTCAGACTCCCTTCTTACTCATATCCTTTATCCCTCATTCCCACTGCTGTTCTTTTTTCCTCCTTCATATTCACCTTCCCTTTGCCACCCATTCTATCCTAGTCTTTTTCACAGCGTATTCATATATTATGTTCTACCCTCCTTCCAAAGCCTACTTCCCACTCTCTCTCATGGAAAATTTGTTTTCTGGTGGGTTTTTTCCCCCTTTAGATAGATTCTAGCCTTCCTAAGCACTAAGTACAAGGTGGCTATCCTCCAAAAGTATTTAAAGACTTGGAAAAATGCTTCTTATGCAATTGAACCATAAACACTGAGTCCATTGTTTGGAGCTTGCTGGCACAATAACAAATGAATGGATCAACTTGAGGAAATGGTTCACTGCTTTCTCTCAAACCCACCACATAGATTGGGAGCTTTAGTTTCCCAACAAAAAAACCCAGAGGAGGCAGGGAGATAAGCACAGATGCTTCAGAAGCATCACCAAAGAAACCCAGAACAGAAAAGTCTGTCTGCTAATTTAAGAAAACCAAGAAATGGCTTCCTATCCTGTCAACCAAGGTCTGACTTTCTAGAACCTCCAGAAAAACAACTGAGAGATTGAACAACAGTTGAAGCAAGAAAGCTATATTCAGTCTTATGGTCTACCATTCTAGGCATCCAGAATACAAAGACAAAATGAAAGATAGATCTTGCCCTCAAGAGGCTTACATTTCTACTGGGAGGATATAAGCTGTAAAAGGTAAATTTGGAGAGGCAACATAGATTAGTAGATAACCAGCCTTGAGGCTAGGAAGATTTTAATCATAGATTTAGAGCTAGAAGCGGTGAAAGAGTCCATCTAGTCCAACCCCTTCATTTTACAGACAAGTAAATTGAGGTCTAGGAAGTATAGTGGTTTGCCAAAAGTCTCACAGGCAGTAAGTCTCAGATATGGAGTTGAACTTAGCTCCTCTGACTCCAGAGACTACATCTTTCCACTGAATCATGTTACTCTGGATTTAAGCCTTGCCTATGACTTTGCTGACTGTGTGACCCTGGGCAAATCATCTGATATTGCTCTTAGCAATTCCCTAGGATTACAAGAGGCAGAGAAGGTATAAGCTTGAACTGATAGCTGCAATTTCCTGTATTAATGAAATCACAAGTCTGGTCCCTATTTCTAAATTTGTGGAATAGGATGCCATGAACTACTTAGGCATCAAGGAAGACTTTTTATATGAGGTGGCACTTGAGTTGAGCTTGCCCAACAATGCACATCCATGTGTACAGATAAGAAAGATAATTTGAGGAAGGAGAAAGCCTTAATCACTAGGGGGATAAAGAAGTTTTCATGGAGGAAACTACACATGAATTGAACCTTTCAGGAAGGTAGGGGTTCTGAGAGAGGAAAATGGGATTCCCTATATATATGTTGTTTCATTATACATGTGAATGTTTCATGGCAAAATCAGCTTACTGCAAGGTGTGGGATAACTATATTCCCAAGGTGAGTTGAGGCTCATGAACTGCTTGAACTTGAAAGTTCTGAGCTATAGTAGAGCTAAAGATAATTGGGTATCTACCCTAGCTCTGGTACCACTATGGTGAGTTTCTGGAAGTAGAGGGAGGAGGGGCAGGTACTATGTTGCCTAAGGAGGTTAGAACTAGCCCAGGTTAGAAATGGAACAGGTCATGGGGTCAGTAAGTGGCTTGGGTGATTGAGAACCAGGCTTAGAAATGGGAAGTCCTGGGTTTAAATTTGACTTCAGATATTTCCTTCCTGTGTGACCCTGGGAAAGTCACCTAACCTCTATTGCCTAGCCCTTACCTTTCTTCTGCTATGGAACCAGTATATAATATTGATTCTAAGTTGGAAAGTAAGTGGAAAGAAAGAAAGAAAGAAAGAAAGAAAGAAAGAAAGAAAGAAAGAAAGAAAGAAAGAAAGAAAGAAAGAAAGA
>NC_058131.1:561330457-561380653 GCF_016433145.1 Gracilinanus agilis | reverse complement strand
AAAGGAAAGGAAAAAGGAAAGGAAAAAGGAAAGGAAAAAGGAAAGGGGAGGGAGGGCAGGGGAGGGGAGGGGAGGAGAAAGAAGGGGAGGAGAGAGGAGAAAAGAGAGGAGAAGAGAAGGAGGGGGAGGGGAGGAATAATGGGATTCAGCCCATAAGTGACCACTACACTTCCAGCCTGTACAAAATAGGGATACCTAGCCTAAAACAATAATCTTAGGAAACAAAATTCAATTCAGTTCAGCATTTCCTGAATCAGTTTATCAAAAATGATGTTAATAATACTCAATCCTCTTCTCTGAGGCTATATTCTAGGGCCTCAGTCATATGATATCTACCTTCAGAGACTTCTTTACTGACCATAGGCTCATGGATGTTGATCTGGAAAGAACCTTAAAGTTCACCTAGTTCAATTCTCTATTTTCAAGATGAGGAAACTGAGGCTCATAGAGTTTTAAAAAACTGCTTAAGGTTGCACAGGTAAGGTGGTAGAGAGTCAGGATTTGAACTCAAGTAACTTGACTCCAAAAATGTTTCTATAATATTGGAAATTAGTCCTTTCATTAAGAATTAGTGTTTAGGGGCAGCTGGGTAGCTCAGTGGAGTGAGAGTCAGGCCTAGAATTATCTGAGGTCAGATATGACCCCAGGAACTCCCATCTCTAGACCTGGTTTTTCATCCACTGAGCCACCTAGCCACCTCTAAATAATAAACATTTGTTAAGCACCTACTGTGTGCCAGGCACTTTGCTAAGGATTGGGAATGCACAAAGAGGCAAAAGTTCATAATCTAATAGGTAAATGAAAGAAGGAAACCTTCTAACTGGTGCAGTCTCAAAATATTATGGGTTGTCAGACTAGATCTCGGGGTGGAAGTATGGGTAGATGACCAAATAGATGACCATTTGATTCAAAAGTCTTTAGATTGTAAGGGTCTTTTGTCTCTCTTTATATCCTCAACATTTAACACAGTGCCTGGCACACAGTAGGTTTTGATATGTGTTTATTGATGGATTGATTGCTGTCTTTTTCAAGTGGGTTGGATTAACTGACTCCTGAGGTCCATTCGGACTCCGTGATTCTGGGAACAGTGGATTATTGGGACTAGCATTGGCCCAGATGACTCCTCTAAGGTCAGAGGAGTAGGACAAAGAAATGAAGTTCCCAGTTCCCAGGTTCCCAAGGTCTTCAGGGATAAGTTCCTGGTTGTAGCCTCCATTCCTAGAATGAAAAAGGAATGGTATGAGAGGAGGAAATCCCTTTCTAGGCAGCAGGAAAGAGCTCCTGTTGAGGGATATTTTAATGAAGTTCAACTACCTGAGGGTAAGACAGGTGGTCATGTGCAAAATGCAAACAGGACATCAAAGCCATGCAAATGGGAAGCCTGGCTGCCCAAATGAAACACCAGCATGGGAAGTGCTTCTGCCCAGGAGGAAGCTGCTTTGAAGATGATGAATGGAGCATGTCTGCATTGGGAGGCCTTGGAGGTCACCAAACTTTCCCATTTTCAACCTCTTCAAGAATGTTAGCTTAGCTTTCCCCATTGTGACTGTTGGAGGGGATTTCTGGGGGGTTTAAGCTCCCATTAAAATGTCTGGGCAAAAAAATATAGCTGGAATGATGTGGCCCAAGTGCATCAATGATGTATGAGGCAGGCCAAATACTATTATGACCTTAGATTTGCAGAGCACTTCACAGTTTACAAAGCACTTTCACATGCATTAAGCCTTCAAGATCCTCCCAGCACCCCATAGGTGAGAAGAGAGTATTTGTTATCTCTGGTATCTCTATTTGTCCCCTCCCTCTTTGATTATAAGCTCCATAAAAGCAGGATTTGGATCCTATCTCTCTGAGGGCCTCCCACCATGCTTTCAATACCCTCTATAGAGACACTTAGTTGTAAAAAATATAGACGCTGAAATTATATTGAAAAAAGTTTGTTTTGTGTTATTTGTTGTTAATCAGTCATTTCTTTCAGTCGTGTTCCACTCTTTGTGACTCCATTTGGGTTGTTTTTTTTTTTTTGGCAAAGATATTGGACTGGTTTGTCATTTCCTTCTCCAGATCATTTTACAGAGGAGGAAACTGAGGCAAACAGGGAAGTGATTTGCCTGGGATTACCCAACTAGGAAGTGTATGAAGTCATATTTGAACTCGGGACTTCTTGATTCCAGACTCAGCACTTTATCTACTGCAAAATGTAGGTTGTAAAGAATCCCAGTACAAGAATATATCAACAATATACCAGTATGGTAGACAGCTTAACACAACAAAAATATACCAATTTTAGAGTCTGGGGACCTGCATTCAAATGTCCTCCTGAGGCTTACTTATCTGTCACTTAATCACCTTACTCCTCAGTTTCCTCCTCTTTAAAAAGAAGGGGATGGATTAGATGGCCTCTCATGTCCCTTTTTTATTTGTAATAGGTCCTAGCACACAGACGGTGCTTAATAAATACTTGCTTTTTTTCCTTTTCATCACTAGACATGATGGTAGATCCTTGCTGTAGAAGCTCCTACCAATGTAGGTCACACCCTCTATAACTTACAATCTTTTTTTTCCTTCTCTAAAACTCACTTTCTGTCTTAGCAACAACTCTAGCAAGGACTAGGCAGAAGGGATTAAGCAATGTGCCCAAGGTCACACAACTAGGAAGGGTCTGCAGTCAAATTTGAACTCAGCTCCTCCCGATTTTAGACCTGGTACTCTCTCCACAGGGCCACTCATCAAATAGTATATTAAAATTTTATTATTAAGTATTGTAACATAATATAATATTATTTTCATAATATAATAATAGAGTAAATTAATATTATAATATATTAATCAAGAATATATTATTAATATAGTCATAGTATATTTTGAAAATTATTTTAACTTAATATTTAATATTAATATAATTATTAATAGAATAATAACTACCCTTTATCAATCGATTGATAAACAAGCATTTATTAAACATTTACTTCATTCCAGGTGCTATGCTAGGCATTCCAGGTGATTTGAAGCAAAAATGAAAACAGTCTCTGCCCTTAAGAAGCTTATTTTTGAATGGAGAAGGTAGCATGGACACAGAGATAGACAGGATACATATGAAAATACTACAAAGGAATCCCTGAGGGAAAGACACCAGCAGACTTTCTTTACTCATCCCAAGAGTTTGCTGTGCCCCTGGACTTTGGAAGTAGGGACCCTTTGTTCCTATCGCCTCTCCCACCCATTGGCTGGTACCTCAACAAAATTCTGTTTTAAGAGGAAGCCTAGGCTAACTCTGTGTTCATTCTATGCACTTCTGATTCTATGCCCTCTTTAGTTCCCTTTTATGTGTTTTCCTTTCTTACTTGTATTTGTATTCTCAGGGCATCGAATTGTGCCTGGCACACAGTAAGTACTTCATGAATCCTTGTTGACTGACTGATTAACTAGCATGAGGGGGAGAGGGGAGGGGGGCTGGGAAAAGGCTGAAGAAGGTAACTTTTGAGAAATCCTAAAGGAATCCAAGGCTTCTAAAGTGCGAAAAGAAGGACCAGAGCATTCTAGGCATGGAAGACAGACAGGTAGTACAAAAGCATGGTGACGGGAAATGGAGGTTATTATGTGAGGGACAAAAAACTGAGGCCCAGAGAGAGATTAAGTGACTTACCTAAGGTCATATGGTTAGTAAGTGGTAGAGGTGGGACTCTTGCTCAGAGCTTATGGCATTTATTTGGTGCTCCATCACACGCATACCTTTCTATTTATTAAAATAGGAATATCCTACCTAAAAGAGACTGAATGAATGAAAAAAAAATAAAAGAGTCAGAATGGAGGTAGCTCTGAAGCTTTTTTGCAACAAATAAGATCAGATGAACAGGACTGATACTTAAACTAATTTCTGTGTTGTTCAGGAGGAGTTAGTTCCAACAAACCAGACTCCGATTTTCCACCTCCTACATTGAATAATTCATTTGCACAAATGAATTATTTACATAATTTAATTTATAAATATTCATTTCCATAAACATGCAATCAATGAATTATTTGTATAATTCATTTTATAAATGTTCATTTATATAAATATTTTGATATGTTTATAATTGTTACATTTATCTATATAAATATATATTTAAAATGTATTTATAATTATTTATATTTATATAAATGCTACAATTATTCAGAGTTTACTTCTTATCATGTGTGGGCTCCTTTCCCCCAATACAGTCCCTCCACAAGTTTAATAGTCTTTGAGAGTGGCTATGTCTGAAGAATGAACCATTTTGGATCTAATCTACAAGTGAAACTTTCTAAATTTAACGAGGCTAGTTTTGAGCCAATACATGCATCGATCATCACTGGACTGATCCTCAAAACCTTTGGAGTTTAGTCAGTCTGGTCCAAACTGCTGTTCTGCTGGAATAGCCTTCTAGGTCTTCAGTATCACCGCCATTATATGATGAGGTTTTGGAACTTTGAGTGGAGTGCCACATGTGTCGGTTACAATATCCCAGAATAAAAGGATACTATCTTCCAGAAAAAGCCCCTGATAGGTTTGTTATACTAATTAGCAGATTGGGGTAAGAAGGAAATGATTAAAAATCAACAACACAAAAATGACATTTGTTGATGAAACAAATTATTTCCACATGTTTGAGAACATGCACTTCACTGACAAAGTCCATTCATTATGAAAAGTGACAGTGGATGATGGAAAGAGTCTTGGATTCATAATCAGGGTCCTTGGATACAAAAGCATTGCCACTTAGCAGCCATGTGACCATGGGTTAGTCACAAAAACCCCCACAGAATTGCAGATTTGGAAGGGATCTCAGAAGTTGTCTAGTTCACTACATGTTTGAAGAGATATCTTCTCTACAACATTAATCAATCAATCAACACTTTTTTGGCACCCATTTTATGACAGGCATTGGGCTATTTGGGGGATACAAAGACAAAATAAAATCATTCTAGCCCTCAAGGAGGTTACATTCTAAAGGTTGAAACAACACAAATACAGATAGCTAGAAAACATATACTCAAAATAGATACGCTGGAAACAACACACAGACACACATACACATATATGTACCTATATTATATATATATGTATATATACACATAAACATACATATATGTAGAAAATATACAAAGAAGACTTAAGGTAACTTTGGCAGGGGAAGGTTCAGTAGTATCTGGGAGAACCAGGAAGAACCTTCTGTAGAAATCGGTTCTTGAGCTGTGTCCTAAAGACAACTAGGAATTCCAAGGGGAAAGGTGAGAAGGATTCTTGGCATGGGGGATAGCTAGTACAGCGATGCAGATATGGGAGATGGATTGTGTGAGGAATATCAAGAAGACCCAATTTTACCAGGCTACTAAGGACATGGAAAAGAATAATCTATAATAAATAATGAGGTCATTCAGCTTCTGTTTAAAGATTTTCATTGAGTGAGATCGATGACTGCTTGAGGCATACTATTCTACTTAGAAAGAGTTCCTCTGGTGCCAAGCAGAATAAGTCCAATATCTTTTCTATATAATTGACCTCTTAATATTTGAAGAGAACCATTGTATTTCCTCTAAGCCTTTTCTTCAACATACTGAACACCCAGAATTCTTTCAACTAATCCTCATATGGCATGGTGTCCAGTCACCTCTATCATTTTTGTTTCTTGTCATTCTCTCAGTTCCAAATCCAAAAGAATTCCAGTATCCGTCAGTCCACATCTCTCCCTCTTTTCCATATAGTAGGCTTTGTCAAATACTTCGCTGAAATCCAAGTACATTATGTCTAAATCTACTCCCTGATTTACTAATGTAGTAACCTTGTGTGAAAAAAGGAAATGGGATTAGTCTGGCATGACCCAAATTTGAGGAGGTCATGTTCTTAACTCTTCTGAGTGTTGACTTCCTCATTTGTAGAACAAGGATAAGTAATATGTGCACTCTTCACTTTATAAGATTGTTGTGGAGGAAAGTACTCTCTATAAAAATGGGAACCATTTTTCTTCAGGACAGCCAGAAAGCTCTTCAAAGCAGATTACCATAGGCAAATTACTCAGTAAAGTGAATTGGAAAGAATTTTAAAACATAGTGTAATAATCCCAGAGGTAAATATTGAGCTTGATGAGAACATAAGTAGGAAGCATCTTTTGGACTGCGTATACCAAGATGTGTGATTAACAAGAGTAATAAGCAATAAAAACTAATAAATTGAGAAAAATTCAAATTTCAATTTGAACAACTATTCTATTTCAAAATCTGGCTGTGCTTCAGGGCAGAACTATAAATCAGGCAGGCAGAGATTATGTCTTATTCTCCTTTGTAGTGAAAAGCCTTCTGAACTAGGAAACAGAAGAGTTAGCTAGGTTTGACTTCCAGCTCTGTCATATATTGTGTGAATGACCTCGAATCACTTCACCTCCCTGGGCTTTAATTTCCTCATTCACAAAATGAGGATAGTCGATAGTATTCCTAAGTTTCTGTCCAGCTAAAAATTAAAGATTCTAGGAACTTGCAGAGTTCTTAGACAATTCTCTAAGATGCCAAATTTCTTTGGTAAAGGGAGTTTCCACACAAGAATTCTCTCATACCAATAAAATCAGAGGTAAGGACTAAAATCAGTGAAGAAATCATCTACTGGGCTTAATAGAGTACCTAACACACAAGTAAAGTATACTCACTTTATTTTGCATCTGGTACTTTGCCTGGTTTAAACTCCATAGACCAAGATACTCCTGCACCAGTTACCCCTGGTCTTCCCTACAACTTTCCTGTCTCCTTTTATTGGTTGTTTCTCCTTTTAGATTGTAAGCTTTTTGAGGGCAGGGATTATCTTTCTTGCCTGTCACATAGTAGGCATTTAATAAGTTGATAAGTAGAAACAAATATTTATTGACTAAACATTTGCCTTGTTAGCATTTTATCTAGTATTTTACTTTTTCTTTGCTCTAAGGCAATGATGGGCAAACTACAGCCCCACGGACCAGATGCAGCCCCCTGAAATGTTCTATCTGGCCACGCAACATTATTCATAATCTGACAAATACAATGAGTAGGATACAATACAATGAAAGTTTGAAGGAATTGCCTTAGAAACAGACTGACAGATGAGAATTTCCTTTCCTTTGGCCCCCTCTTTAAAAAGTTTGCCTATCACTGCTCTAAGAAATAGCACATTAAGCACATTAAGGTTATCTATATTAGTGTCATATTATATTTTATTTTATTAAAAAGGAAGCTCTGTGGGGGCAGAAATTGTATCTAATCTAAACTTGATACTTCTCCTTATGCCTGATACAGCATCTCTCACACAATGGATGCTTAGTAAATGTTTGTTGAATTGGAATTTTGAGTGAATAAACGACCCAATGAAACAATAGCATAACATTCTGCTTCAGGAGAAGGTCCTGAGAACACACAGATGCTGTCTTCATTTCATGCACCTGGTGCCAAAGGCATCAGGGCCCAAGAAAGAAGTTGCAAAAGAAAAAATTCCATAACACCCACTTTGTAACAGCTGTTCTAAGAAAAGCAGGAAGAAACAAACTAACTATCCCTTGAGATATGCAATGGAACTCAGGGGTGGGCTGTATTTAGGGCTTCAGGGGGAAATGGACTGATCCAGTTGTAATGCGCAAACAAAATGGTGACCAAAGAGAGGGGACCAGTACAGCCAATGTCCTCAATGCTTGGCCAAAGAGAAATGTGGAACATGTGCAGCCTTTTCTAAACCTTTACAAACTAAACTGTTGGGAATTTTTTTAACTGAAATTCCTGAATGTTGGGATTTGTAAATAGAAATAGATGATGCCAAGTTATTTTGTAGGATTAAAAAACTAATGGAATAATCACTATTTCTAAGATCCTTGGGATGGACTCTCTCTCTCTCTCTCTCTCTCTCTCTCTCTCTCTCTCTCTCTCTCAATATATATATACACACGTGTGTGTGTCTGCATGTATATGCATATATATATAATATATATCAGAACTCAGTATCTCATTCAGTCATCACTGTTGAAGAAGATCCATTTATGACAGAGCCATTAGATGCAAAAATTAGAAGGTAAGAGAGCTTGTCTAATGTTTCATTTGGATTTAATTCAATTTTAAAAACATTTATTAATCATGTACTCTATGTTAGACATTGTGAAAGAATAGAAAACAAACAACAAATATCCCCTGACCTCAAAAAGCTTACATTCTACTTTATTAGAGGTGGGGAGTGAGAGGGAAGGACCTATTCTCTTGGAAACATTGATCCAGATGAGGAACTGACATCCAAAGAAGGGAAATGTCTTGCCCAAGGTCATGCTGTAAGTTAGCAGCAGATCTGACATCTAGAATTTAATTTTCCTTCCTCCCTTCCTTTCTTTTTTCCTTCCTTTCTTGCTTCCTTCCTGCCCTAGTATATGATTTAAAAAGGATGAAGAAAGAGTTAATTTCCTAACTCTCCATTTAAATCTTCCATACTGGCTTAGTTAAAATACTTTGTTAAAATTGGCAACTTTATATTTCTCATTTGTAATAATACTTTAAAAATTTTTAAATATATTTTTCTTTTTTAATTATTACATACTCATTAATGAAGAAAAGAGTCTAGAATGCATAACACGTTATATTGGATAATAAGACAACATAAGTATTTATATTTGGGGCAACAGCTGTTGTCTGTGTAATACCTCAGATATCGAAAATATGGTGGGATCATAGTACTTTTTAGTGAGCAAGGGCTATGGAAGTCTTTTAGAGTCTAGACCAACCTCCTCATTTTTCAGATGAATAAACTGAAATTCAAAGAAGGGAAACTGATTTTCACAAGGTAGTTCAATAGAAGAACTGGGATCAGTAGTTAATCCATTAGACTAGAGGTCAATAAATTTCTGCCTCAATGGACTTTGGGAAATTGAAAAACAACAATTCTCAGTCAGCTTTCTAAAGTAGCCCTTGACTGAATAAAGCCATGGAGTTTAGAACAAAGATCTTTCAATAGCCTGAACTCTAACCCACAGGATGAAGAGTAGAACCAAAGTCTCTTTCTCTGACATTCTATAAAAAGGGATACAGCTGGGACAGATAGGTGGCTCAGTGGATAGAGTGCCAGGTCTGGAAGGTCCTGGGTTCCAATCTAACTTCAGACACTTCCTAGCTGTGTGACTCTGGGCAAGTCACTTAACCCCAGTTGTCTAGCCCTTACCATTCTTCTTCCTTGGAACTGATACCTATTATTGATTCTAAGGCAGAAAATAAGGGTTTTTTCCAATAAAATAAAAGGGATACAACTATTTATAATAATATAATAACAAATATGTGCCAGATGGAGACATTCTGACCTTTGGATGCAAGAGTTGGTTTATTTGAAAAAGAGAATTGATTTCCTTTATCCTCTCTCCACCAGAATGGAGGTTTTCAGGATTTGGGCCTTTCAAACTCGTGAGAGTAGAGAATCCAGAGGAATGGTTTTACTTATGTCATTCCACAACACTTGCACAATAGAATAACTTTGGAGTAATCTGTAACAAATCAGTTATATACACAAAGTCTGTTGCCTACCCACGAATGCCAAACCTGAGTTTTAAGAGTGGCAAACACATTTTTTCAAGCTCATGAACCTGCCAGGAGAACTCTATTACTCCTGAGTGATGTACTGACTCTAGCCAGGAATTGGCCACACACATTTGTAGGTCAATAGGGATTATTTCCATTAAAGGTATGAAAACTATGTGACCCTAAGTCATGTCTGGTTTAGGTGCATGGTGTCCACATCCAGAGTGTCACAGATAAACCTGAGAAAGGCGTGGAGGCTGGGTAGCACAGCCAAAATAAGGAGAAGCTGTCTTAAATGGAGACTTCCCATAAAACAACTCATTCCTTCCTACCTGGTACTACTCCCTTTTTAGTGTTGGCCAACCAGCTTCCAGCTGACTCCTCCACACTTCTAACCTTCAGTTACTCCTCTAATCTCAAATGCACAACTCCTGGTTTTTGTTGTTGGGTCATTTTAGTTGTCTCTGACTCTTCTTGACCCTTTATGATAGGGTTTTCTTGGCAAAAGTACTAAAGTTGTTTGCCATTTCTTTCTCTGGCTCATTTTACAGATAAGGAAACTGAGGCGAACAGGATGAAGTGACTTCCCCAGGGTCATATAGCTAGTAAGTGTCTGAGGCCAGATTTGAATTCATATCTTCCTAACTCTGGACCCAGGGCTTTATCCACTACACTGCCTATCTCAAAAATAGTTGTTGGTTGAATTATGACTGCTTTAGGTTCTTGACTGCTTAAAGCAGATCATGTCACCGACAGTACAAAGGTATATGGAACTATTTTAACAATGAGGCATTCTATCAAAATTGAGCAAGATGCTTTCAGTGAAGAAAGAACTGATGTCTCAAATCGACAGGCAGAATTTCTCCCTGTCTTTAGGGGAGAAATTCGCCCCAAACCTGGCTCTTCTGTGGAGATGTGATTTCATCCTTCCAACCTCAACCATTTTCATTATAGCCATGAGAACGGCAGGATAAGGGTGGAGGAAGCCTGTTCCACTACATTAAATGCTGGCAGAGTCTTTGTTCAAACTTTGAACTGAACTAAATGGTTTTTCCAAGTTTCTTAAGGGTTCAGTAAAATTGTTTGTTTGTTTATTTGCCTTAAGATGTTTCACATACCGCTCTCAATTCCCTCCGTTGCTCAGCCAGGAGAGGAAGTAGATACACCACATTACCAAGCAAAGAACACAGGCCCTGCATGGTCTTTAAATAATCACGAGATGTTGGAAAACTTGAGGAAATACATCTGGGGGTGGAGATAAGAGCAAATGTCAAGAACAGAGATAGGGAAAAGACAATCGTATTTACAGTATGGTGCCAAACAAAGTCATCCGTGTCTCAGCAGTATAGGTACCTAGAGACTCTTTTCATTTGAATTCACTGTAATTTATTACAATTCAATACTTATGGAGTCCCTACAGGGTACAGAGCTCTATGCTTAATCCTGGGGAGGATAAAAAAATTAAATAAAAGTCAGTCCTTTTCCTTATGGAGCTTATAGTCTAGCTGGGAAATAGGACAATAACTATAAAAGAAATAATATATAAGTGCATATAAAAGGTGAAAGCATAGAACTATGTGAAGTCTGATGGAAGAAAATTTCATTACTGACTGGGGAGAGGGTCAGTGAAGGTTTTATGGAGGTGTTGGTATTTGAGTTGGTATTTAAAGAATTATTAGGAATTTGGCAGTCAGGAAGAAGGGCATTTCAGGCAGAGGAAATAATATGAGCAAAAACGCCGATGAAAGATAGTTATGCTAGGCCCCTTCTTCTAGAAGATAAAGGCCAGTTGGAGATAGTGATAATTAGAGTGATTGAAAATATCTGGTGGTAAAGCCCTTGTCTCCAAAGGAATGAATTCTTCCAACCCCCTGTTTAACTTTATCTGACACACTCATGTTTAATGTATTTGTAGAAAGTTCCTGATTCCTTTACCTACCTTAGCATAAAACTTTTGAACCCTAACATCTCGAGACCATCCAGTGAGCAAGCCATGCCAGGGTAAAGTCAACTTTGGGGAACATTTGCTGGTGTGACTTCATTCCCCTGAAAAAGAAAAAGGCCAAGACCTAGAGCAGTACTAGCGAAGATATGGCACACGTGCAGAGTCTGCACTAGGGGAGTTGCTCTATTCCCCCTCTTCCCAATGCCCGAGGACATTTTTTGCATGTCCCCTTCCTCTGTCAAGTTGCCCAAAACAAGCACTTCCTCCCTCAGCTCTCTCCAGTAATGCAGGGGCTCACAACAGCTTGAATTTGCCCTCTGGGCACTTGAACTAGGAAAAGGTTCACCAATGGCTGAGAGAGTAGCAGTGAAGCAAAATGCATATATTCTCTTGTTCTGTTCTTGTATTTGCCTCATATAAAGTGAATTAGTCTATTTTTTTTTGGTATGACATTTCATAAACCCCATAACTAGGTCATTTAGTAGGGTAAGCTTTTGTCTCTATTTCTTGAAATCTGGGACTTGATTAGCACAAATGCAGGGTATGTAAAAAGGAGGAAAAGAAATCAAATTTGAGTTAAGTATAGGCAAACTATGTAGGTCCAGAGCTCAAAAAGATGTCTGCTAAAAGGATTCTGGTTCGAACATCACCTCTATTATGAGATGAATATTGAATATAACTGTTGAACTGATTGTTGTTATTAATGATCATAAATAAGAATGATTTGCTATAAATACTTTCAAACATTAACTTACTTACAACCTCTTGTTACATCTAGTGGTAGCCAAGGTGTTGTCAGATCTATGGGAAGGGAAAGATTTTAAAACCAAGCAAGAGTTAGAAAAAAATCACAAAATGTAAAATAAATAATTTTGACTACATTAAACTAAAAAAATTTTGTACAGACAAAACCAATGCTACCAAAATTAGAAGGGAAACAACAAATTGGGAAAAAATCTTTACAACAAAAATCTCAGATAAAGACTTAATCACTCAAATATACAAGGAGCTAAATCAGTTGTACAAAAAATCAAGCCATCTCCTAATCAATAAATGGGCAAGGGGGGAGTTGAATAGGCAATTCTCAGATAAAGAAATCAAAACTATCAATAAGCACATGAGAATGTGTTCTAAATCTCTACTAATTAGAGAAATGCAAATCAAAACAACTCTGAGGTACCACCTCACACCTAGCAGATTGGCTAAAATGACAACAAGAAAGAATAATGAATGTTGGAGGGGATGTGGCAAAATTGGGACATTAATGCACTGCTGGTGGAGTTGTGAACTGATCCAACCATTCTGGATGGCAATTTGGAACTATGCCCAAAGGGTTTAAAAGACTATCTGCCTTTTGATCCAGCCATAGCACTGTTTGGAGTATACCCCAAAGTGTTAATAAGGAAAAAGACATACAAAAATATTTATAGCCGCACTTTTTGTGCTGGCAAAAAATTGGAAAATGAGAGAATGTCCTTTGATTGGGGAATAGCTGAACAAATTGTGGTATCTGTTGGTGATGGAATACTATTGTGCTCAAAGGAATAAAGAACTGGAGGAATTTCATGTGAACTGGAATGACCTCCAGGAATTGATGCAGAATGAAAGGAGCAGATCCAGGAGAACATTGTACACAGAGACTGATACACTATGGTACAATCAAACATAATGGATTTCTCTACTAGCAGCAGTGTAAAGTTCCAGAGCAAGGCTGAGGGACTTATGAGAAAGAAAACTAGCCACATTCAGAGGAAGAACTGTGGGAGGAGAAACACAGAAGGAAAAAAAACTGCTTGAACGCATGGGCTGTTGGGGATATTATTGGGGATATAGAAACTAAACGATAACTCTAGTCCAACTATCAATAATATGGAATTAGGTCTTGATCAATGATAAATGTAAAACCCAGTGTAACTGTGTGTCAGCTAAGAGAGATTAGTGGGATTTGGGGGAGAGGGAAAGAACATGAAATATGTAACTAGGAGAAAATATTCAAAATAAAAATTTAAAAAAGAAAAAGAAAAAAATGCCTTGCAGTCAGGTCCTTTTGGTTTTACCTTTTGATAGTGCTATTTATTGTTTGTTTAACTCTGGAAAAATCTCTGAATTTCCTTGTAAAATGATGCTAACAATATTTTTGCTTTTTCTTTATTTGCTTGCTTTGAGAAGACAATGTGCTGGGTTTTATACGTGATTCAACATCCATCATAGACACATAAGGGACAAAGGGCATTCTATGCCCACAGGGATGACAGTAGAAGACTTGCAGCTTCTGTAATTTCTATTCCAACATTTGAGCATCTTCTTGAGACTTAGCGAAGTCTCGAAAACTTTTGTATGGTGTGGTATGACCGCACTCAAAAGGACCAGCAAAGAGGCATGAATGTCTTTATCTTTCCTCCCAGAAAAATGAAGCCATAAACTCAAATAGTGAGGGGGAGCACACTGCCCTTGACATGAGGAAAAGCCAGAGAAAACTATTCACCCTAATTCAGATAGAATTCAGGGTTGGAGACTTCTGTAAAGAGGAGTGAGGAAGTATCTCAATAATCATTTTGGGAATCCTTTAAAGAATCACCTAGGTAGACGTGTGCATGGAAGTTTCTTATAAGAAACTGCCTAACACACCATTTTGGTACTACCTAGGTTGAACTGTGAGTTAGGTGAAAAAGGCAGTCTAAAGAATATATTGTACTGGCCATTTGAAAAAGATTGCAACCATTGAATTTTTAAGCTCCAGTTTGATGATGCTGAAATTTCTCCCCAAACCTCCAATACATAGTTTACCATTTAAAAAAGAAACTATTTTCTAACTGATTAATGTAAGATACCTGAGAATTGTTTTAGTTCACTATTTTCCAATTATTAGTGATTTTGAATTTATTGTGGAAATTTAAAAGTTGTGGTTTTAAAAAAAATATTGGAGATCTTGGGTTCAAATTTGACCTCAGACATTTCTGAGTAGTGTGACCCTGGGCAAGTTACTTAACCCCCATTGCCTAGCCCTTACTACTTTTCTGTCTTGGAGCCCATACACAGTACTGATTCTAAGAGAAAAGGCAAGGGTTTTTTCAGCTCTGAGGTATCACTTTACACCAATCATATTGGCCAAAGGAAAGTGATAGATATTGGAGAGGATGTGGCAAAATTGGGACACTAATGAATCATTGGGAGAGTTGTGAACTGATCCAACCATTCTAGAGGGCAATTTGGAAATATGACCAAAGGGCTATAAAACAGTGCATATGCTTTGATCCTATAATACCACTATTGATATCCCAAAGAGATTTTTTTTAAAAGGTGGGGGAATAACCTATTTCCACAAAAATATTTATAGCAGCCCTTTTTGTGGTGATAAAGAATTGGTATTAAGGGGATGTCCATCAGTTGGGAAATGGCTGAACAAATTATGGCATATGATGTTCATGGAATACTGTTGTGCTGTAAGAAATGATGAACAGGATGATTTCAGAAAGACCTCCAAGAACTGATGCAGAGTGGAATAAGCAGAACCAGGAGGTCACTGTACACAGTAACAGCAATACTGTGGGATGATCAACTATGAAAGACTCAACTACTCTCAGCAATACAATAACCCAGGACAATTCTGAAGGACAAAGAATGCTATTCTCCTCCAGAGAAAGAACTGTTGGAGTCAGAGGTAGATTAAAGCACTCAATTTTTCACTTTAATTTATCTGGGTTTTTATGCTGGGGCCTTGGTTTTATATGATTATTCTCTTACAAAAATGAACAATATGAAAATATGTTTTGCATGATAACATATGTATAACCCAGATCAAATTACTATCACCTACAGGAAGGGGGAGGGAAGGGAGGAGAGAAACAATTTGGATCATATAACTTCAGAAAATTTATGTGGAAAATTGTTATTACATGTAGTTGGTAAAATAAAATATCTTAATAAATGGTGAAAAAAAAAGGGTAAGATTTTAAGTGTGTGTGTGCGTATGTTGGATAGCTCCCAAAACACTTGGTCCACATGGTCCCTACAGTAACTAATTCTAAAATAATTTATTCAGTGCCTCCTTGAAAGATGTCCAAAAAAATCTGAATACAAAAGGTTAATTACATAAGGCAGAAGCAGTGCCTAGAAGCAATTATGCCAGTGGAGCAAGATGGCATTGGATGGCAGTGGAGCAAGTCCAAGGAAGTAGTGGCACCAAAGCCTAATGGTAGAGAGAAAGCAACTGATAGCCAAGAAGTGCTACCTACTGTGAATTGGAGCCACTGAGAGCCAGCTTCACCAGGCCAGAGTAGCTAAGGCTGAACTTTGCCAAATGGGAACTGAGGAGACAAGGAACTTCCAAGAGAAATGTTTTAATAGTTACTCTGGGCAGTTCTTCCTCAGGTTTCTTTGCATCATGAGTTTACAGGATTCAGACCTTCTGGGGAAGCATGGAAAGACTATTGTTTTCTCTTGTTTTATGAAAAGTCAAGAATGGTTTCATTGCAAGAATTTTTCTGTAAATTATTATTCATTAATATGATCTTCTAGGACAATAGACCAGGGATGTGTTGGAGCCAGCTCTTACTGGTTCAGGAGAGCTGATTGTTAAATTTCCATTGTGAGCATTTACCCTTTGTAAACTGACACACATTTCAGGTAACGGCTTGATTTGTTGGTTTGTTGATTATCTAGATTTAAGAAAGTGATGAGAAAACATTAAAATACAGACTAAACTTGTTTGTGTGTTTTCAGAGAACTGGTTGTTAAACATTTGACAGCACATCCCTGATTACAGATCTAGGGAAGAGAACTTAGAGACAATCTAGTCCAATACCTTCATTTCACAAATGAGGGAAATGAGGCTTTGGGGAAATTAAATCAATTACTCAAGGTCCCAGAGGTATTAAGTATCGAGAGGAGGATTTGAATGCTATTCTCTGCCTTGAGAATGAGTGAATTTTACTTCTAATTCCTGGTGATTTGTCTGGCCTATGAGTAGAGCTTGCTCTGGATGAAGATTACCTTCCCTAAATATTTAAACTGACATTCAGTATGATAAACCTCATGAGGACATGGAATATACCTGTTGCCACACTGAAAATGTCAAGGTAGAAATATATATTACTTAAGATTCACTCAAAGCATCTCTGCTCCATATCCTAAATTTGGAAGAGATGTGTAGATGCAATAAACTAAATATATGAAACCAAATATCCATCAGTTTCAGATATTAGGTGTGGGATATATAAAGGACAGAATTCCTATCTTGGCGATATTCTATGGGGTACCTTTGTACTGTTGGTGGCATAGTCTAAGAACCTAAGGCAGTCAAAATTCAACCAACTATTTTTGAGGCTCTCTTAGGTGGCCTAGTAGATAGAGCACCAGGCCTGAAGTCAGGAAAAACTGAGATCAAATTGGGCCTCAGATACTTGCTAGCTGTATGACCTTAGGTAAGTCACTTAACCCTATTTGCCTCAGTTTCTTCATCTGTAAAATAAGCTGGAGAAGAAAATAGCAAACCTCTCCAGAATCTTTGCTAAGAAAACTCAAACGGGATCACAAAGAAGTCAGACATGACTGAAAAATGACAATCAGTGCAGGGTATTGTGCTAGGTATGGAGAAGAATTAATCATTCCTCTGTCTATGGTCTATAGTACCTAGAAGGGGACATAAGATGTACAGAAATAATTATGATATGAAGTAGATCGTGAAAATGCAGTAAGAAGGTCATCTGGGGACTTCCTGGCATCTTCCTGGCAGCCCTGAGCTCTGACGTGCCCATGAACTAGTGTGTTTGTGTACAAATGAAAGGGACCAACCGATGCATTTTAAAAGCCATGTGGTTCTCCCACTTAGCAGCTGGAAATGAATTTGATTCCTTGGCACACAGAGAAGCACGATTCTAGTCCCCACTTTAAATTCCCCTTCCACCCAGCATTTCTTTCTCAACATTAAACTCTGAAGCCACCAGTTCTATTGTGAACATTTTCTTTCTTTTTTTTTGGGGGGGGGGGAGGGGAGCGGCAGTGGAGGGAACAATTTTTGCACATTATTGGGGAGGAGATGGGGAAAAGAACTTAAAGGAAGCAGAAAGGAAAAGTACTTCTATTCTGTGGAGCGGGGTGGAATAAATGTTTGGCTGAGCAGCTTGAAGCCCAGCTGGGAAAAGGCCAAGACTAATTTAACCTTTGGTCAAATGGTTGGGAGTTAGCTAGTTTCCTTTTTCCTCTTACATCACTCTCAGAGATTCAGACAAAAATAATATGGTCCCGATTACATGACATTACAAGCTCTGAAAATACACAAGGGAGGATAGTGTTGAAACCCCTCAGAGACAAATTAATCCTAGGGAAGCAACAGCTGTAAGATTGATATAAACAGGGAAAACAATGGCAATATTGGCTCTAGGTTCATTTTAAAGATGTTTTTAATCCAAGCAACAAAAAGGGTTAAAAAGATTAATTTTGAAACAATAGTATTACTTTATAATGGCCCTGTAAAAATACTCATCAATCCTTCTTGAACTGCCATCTGCCATTTGGCACACTCTTGGCCAAAGTTCTTTTTTTTTTCTTCTCCTCTCTTTAAAGCTAAAATAAACTTGAGGGTATCAGTGAATTGATCTCCATTGAGTCTGATTTTAGATATCTGACTACCTGTTTAGCACTCATCATTGTCTCTCTTGGCTATTGTCAGCCCTAAACTCCCAACTCAGGCAGTCAGGTGCTGGGCACCTGCTCTCCTCCCAGAACCATCTGCAGCCATAGAGGATGCTTCAGCATTTCCTGGAAGCACAGCCTGTAGCCCCTGGAGTACAATCTGCAGAACTTATATACGCACCATTTACACTCCAAAATCAAAATGTTTCCTCTCTCCAGGACATAGCCGTGCTTCCTCCTTCTTTCCCCATCTTCCCCAACCCTGACCCGATCCCCAGTTACTTTCTCTTGGTTTCTCCTTGGAGTCCCAGATTGAACCTAACCCCTAAAATTGCAACTATAGCTAAGTAAAGTGGAGAGCAAAGAACCTTTTAGTGATATCCATATGTAAAAGTACTCTTAGCAAACTGTGCCTCAGGGATCTAAAAAATAATAGAACTTCTTAAAGTTGCCCTCAAGTTTTGTGTCTGGTCCTGCTTCCGTTAAAAAAAAATCATAGGATGTTAAAGCTGGAAAGTCATCTTTGATATTATCTAGCTCAACCTTTTTTATTTTGCAGATCATGAAACCAAGCCCAAGAGAAGATAATAATGAGCCCAATATCCTGTACCTCATTAAAGCCAAAATCAGAATCAGAATTCACTGGTTTCCTCTGCTATGCCAACCCTCCAACTCTTTATAAATTTCCCAACCTCAGACTTGGTGGGCAAGAAACTTAGGAATTAGTCAGGTCACAAGTTATCATTCTTAAAATAAGGAAAATGTCTCCAAGGGATAGGGAACAGAGTAGTCATTGACAGGCAGCTGGGTTATTTGGGGAGATTCTATTCCCTCAAGTGAAGATGCTATTTTGCCTTGTCTTTAAAGGATTTTCTCTTTTCTCCCTTAAAAATTGTGTGTGTGTGTGTGTGTGTGTGTGTGTGTGTGTGTGTGTGTGATTCTGTCTGAGAATGAGGAATAACAACTTTCAGGAGAGTAATTTCAATGCAGTTTAATAACCAATTATTAAGCACCTACCATGTACAGATTACTTACTATGTGTCAGTACAAAGATTTAAAAAAAAACAACACCCTGAAATAGTCCTCACTTTCAAGGAGCTTAATTTCTGTTGGATTCAATGTGGTCAATATTCCTCCCCAATGGAAACCAAGTCAGCAGGCCTGGATCTGCTCTGATAAACCACCTAGAAGAAGTTCCAGCAAAGAAGACTGAAGAGGAGAGGTCAGACAGGTAAAAATAGAATCACAATAGAATCAAGGAAATCAGGAGACAAGAGAGTACAAAGGATAAGAGAAAATTGAGCAATGTTTCAATATCCCAAGGCTGCAGGGAAACGAAGGATGAGGATTTTGAATTATATTAGTCAGTTAAGAGATCATGGATAACTTTGGGGAGAGAAATGTTGGTATAATGAAGTCAGAAGTCAGACTATAGAGAGTTAAGAAGAAAATGAAAGGAAGAGACATTAAGTCACTGATTGTAGATTGCCTTCTTCAGTTCAGCCATAAATGAGAAAAGAGATGTGGAATGATAGCTATCAGGGATGGATGGATCAAGGGAGGACTTTTTGAGAATGGAGAGATATACCAAATATGGTCGTATTTGTTGGCGGTAGGGAAGCAGCCAGTAGACAGGGAAAGAAGGAAAATAAGTGAGAGTGAGGATGACAGAGAAGACAGTCTGCTGGAGAGGATGGAAAGAGGTCATTTATGTATGTAAATGGGGCTTACATAGGGAAGGAGAATGGCCAACTCTCCATATGAGACAAAGTTGAAGGAAGAGATAGTTTCAGAAGGCATCAGAATGATGAAGGAGGAAAAGGAAGAGAGAAAAGGGAATCTTCAGAAAATGGCCTCAATTTTTTCAGTGCGATGTGAGTCAAAATTTTTAGATAAAAGGTTGGGGTAAGGCCATGAAGTGGTTTGGGAAGCTTGAGATGGATGGATTAAAAAGTTTGGAAAAATTGGCATGGTGAGTGGGATAGTGAATCAATTAGGGAGGTATAAAAAAATTTGCCTTGCAGCAGTAAAGGCCCATGTAAAATTATATAATAGAAATTTGTAGAATTTGCAGATTCCATTTGCATGGAGTATTCTGATTTTGTAGTTTTGTGATTCTCTCCAGCTTTATTCAGCAGCTTGTAAGTAGGAACAAAGGGGGAAGATAATCGAAGTAACCCAAGGCTGAGGCCTAGCAGGACAAGATCTTCGATAGGACAAAAGAGCAAATGACCAGAGAAGAGGATAGTATAAAGTTGAACTAGTACACCAAAAGGTTGAGATGAAGAAAGCAGGAGAACACAGTCAAGGTTTTAGCCTGGGAAAGAACCAAGGGGTTGAGAGATTGAGGGTCACAGTGAGAATGAGGAAAATGATGTGGGGTTGCAAAGCACAGGGAGAGGTGGAATGAGAACAAATTATGATCAGAAAAGGGAATTTCAGAGTTCAAGCATACTGAAAAGTTCATTTGTGGATGATCTTGGGATACAACCATCTTTGTGTGTAGCTAAGGTGAGGTAGAAATATAGGTCATAGGAAATGAGTAAATTGAAGAATTGGGAGGTTAGTGTGTTTGTAGGAGTATCAATATGTCTGTTGAAATCCTCTACTAGGAATGCAGGAATTGGAGAGGAAAGAAAAATTGAGCCAAGTACTTAACTCACTGAGCTTAGAAGGAGAGTGTCCTGAGGGTCAATAGACAACAGCTACCATTATTTTGACTGGACGGTAGATATGCACTGAGTGAACTTTAAAGGAGGAGAAGTTATTGAGTGATAGTGGAAGAGAGGGAGGGCTTGAAAGTGGCAGAGGGGAACAAGAAATAGTCCAACTCTCCCATCTTGACCAGTGAGTCAGGGGAAATGAGTAAAGTACAACCAGTGCTATAAAGGATGGTCAGGGAAAATGTGTCATCAGGAAGGAGCCAAGTCTTGGACAGAGTCAGAAGATGGAAGGAGTGAGTGAGAAGGGAAAAGATTAATCAATCAATATTTTTTAAGGGCCTACTATATGCCAAATTACAGTGCTGGGTATACAAAGAGAAGCAAAAGACAGTCCCTGACTTCAAGTGGTTTACAATCTAATGATGTCCCTAATGACCTATAAGGGGTTCAGAATCTCTGTGATGGTGACTACAACCAGTTGGGAGTTTGGTAATGATTGACAAATTGTTTCATAAGGGTTATCAACATCCCTAGGGATTTGGCCTCAGGGTGGAGTCCTCTCTGGCAGCTGAAGGGTGGGGATGGAATCTAGTGGAATTTGTTGTTTCTTTCCTTTTCCTATAGGCAGGCCAGGCCAGGAGACTGGCAGAGAAAGAATGAAAGAATGGTGTCTTTCTCTTCCTGATGTTCCCATTAGGAAGCTGATAGTTTTGCTAAGACTTCCCATTGGTATATTTCTATTTGCTCTTGCTTTTTATAGGAATTGATACAGAGTGAAATAAGATGGTCTTAGCAAACTGTGCCTTAGAGATCTGAAAGATAACACAACTTCTAAAAGTTGTCCTCAAATTTTGGGTCTAGTCCTTCCTTCCATTCAAAAAAGCATAGGATGTTAAAGCTAGAAAGTCATCTTTGATACTATCTAATTTAACCTTTTAAATTTACAGATTGTGAAATTAATCCCCAGAAGAGAAATTTATGCCATAATAATGACTTAGTAAAGACAAAAAAGACTTTGAAAGACTTAAGAACACTGAGCAGTGTTGAGCATGCCACTCACCTCCTGTCAGGGAAGTGAAAGTCCTAAGATGAATCAACATATGGAAGTTCTCAAAATCTTAGTGCATTTTCAGCTATAAAAGTTTTAAACTGCACAAAGAATTTTGGGACACTTTGTATTTTTGGACTAATGCAGGAATTTGTTTTGCTTGATTACGCATTTTTGTTATGAGTTTTGCTTTTCCTTTTTTTCAGTTGAGGGTGGAGTAGGAGATAGATAAAATAAATATTTGCCATTGAAAACAAAATAGTTATTATTATTATTATTACTATTAAGAATCTAGAGCCACCTCCCTGTAGTGCTGTGGCATTTGAATAGGACATTAGCAAGTCTATTTTTTTTCCTGGACTTGTGATTTCATTGGCATCAGGAACTTCGAGTAAGGAAAATTATTCTACCAATTTATATCAGCACCATCTCTACATCTTAGGGTCTAAGAGAGTTGCCTAGAGTCCTAAAAAGTCAATTCACTTATCCATGGTCACACAGATAGGATGTGCCAAAGGTAGGATTTGAATCCATGTCTTCCTGACTCTGAAGCTGACTCTGAATCCACTGTGCATTTTAGAGTACACAAAGTACTTTTCAGACAACTCTGACATAGATTAGTGCAGAGATTTGTATATCCACTTTATTGATGATATAATTGACTTCACTGTGTTGCATACTCATTTTTTGGAGAGAATCTTGTTTAATTCTAGAACCAGTAGAGAGTATTCTGAATATGTTCAGAAACTAGAAAGTTAACAAAAGTATGGCATGACAAGAAAAACCAAGTCATGGAAATATTACCCAGTGGGTTGATTCAGACATTTTGGGAGCACAGTGGCAGGAAGTACAGGATATCGAGATCTAAATTTGTGTGTGACTTAACCCTAATCTCTCCTAAACTCAGAGAGCTGGAGAGACCATACTTCACATCCCATCCAATTAGGGTATCTGCTCTGTCCCTCTTATACACACTTTCTTCCTTCAGCTCTGGGCACAGTAATCAAATAAATTCTATCATTTTTAATCAACTCAGGGATGTGATTAGGGATTCTTTTTTCAGTTGGGGCAAGAAGACTTAAAGAATGCATGTTGTGGGGTGAGAGGTATTGGAGGTAATAGTAGCACAAAGTAAGTAGTTCCATTGTGAACATAGTTAAATCCAGAGAGAGGGGGTGGGAGTCAGGTTCAAGAGAAGAGTGCTTGGAAAGAGTATGTCAGTCAGCTACTCTATGAATCACCTCACCACCCCTGTGATTCTCTAGACCAAAATTCCTTTATTAAGTCATTTACAGTGGTATCTGTCTCTTTGTCACACCATTTGGGATTTTTTAAAGCAACAATACAGGAATGGTTTTCCATTTCCTTCTCCAGTTAATTTTACAGATGAAGAAACGGAGGCAAAGAGGGTTAAGGGAATTGCTTGGGGTCACACAGTAGTATCTGAGGCCAGATTTTTTCCTTTATTTTATTTTTTACCAATTACAAGTAGTAAATTTTCACTCAAGTTTTCCTAAGTTATATGATTGAACTTGTCTCCCTCCCTTACCTTCTCCCTCTCGGTGCTGATGGGAGATTTGATCTGGCTTATGCATGTATTAACATGCAAAACATATTTCCATATTGTTCATTAATGTGAATAATCTTATAAAACTAAAACCCAAAACATAAACCCAAATAAACAATTGGAAAAAATCCTATGCTTTCGTCTGCATTCTGACTCCAACAACTCTTTCTCTGAAGGTGAATAGCATTCTTTGTCACAAGGTTCTGCTGGTTCTGCTTATTTCACTCTGCATCAGTCCATCAAGGTCTTGAGGCCAGAATTTAATTCAGGAAGACTCATCATCCTGACTCTCAGCACTCTACCTACTGAACCACCTAGCTGCCCCCAAATTCCTTTACTGGGCCACTATTCCCCTAAGTAGGTTGTCTCAATTTTGTATTTGAATGCCAATTACTTCTCAGAGTGCTTGACCCTTAGCATTTATTAAATGCTTTTGCTTTCATCAATTCATTCATTCTCAGTTTGGGGAAAACCATTTCTTTAACTGTTTCTCTAAGGAAATTCAAAGACAGATTTCAAATAGTACTACCTCCAGGTAAACCCTTTGTACTCTTAAGTGAAAATCTTATTCCTGCTCGAGTCCTTCTCCACAGGATCTCCTGGTTGCTTTCAGTTTTTTGAAGTAAGTGGTTCTCATTTCCCCATCGGCACACTCTCTGAAGTGGGATGTTTGGGAATGTTACATAAGAGCCCTTCCTTGACTCTTGCCCTGAGACACATATTTATTTTTGCCTGTGGATTCTCCCTCCCCAACAGGATGGGTGTGTAGCTAGTGACCATATCAGATCCAGCAAAATGAACCTTCCAAGTACCTGACTATGCACTGGGGGCAAGGCTGAACTTGGCTCCTTGTAATGGAGCATGGACTTCAAAAGCTAGGAAAGGAATTTGGGGCACTGGAATCCTCCTCCTCAAAGGTTCAGATCTTTGTGGTTTCTGCCACAATAGACTCTTGTGAGTTTTAGAGAGAAGAGAACCTCTGACAGCAACTAGGAAAAATAATAAAGAAAATCAGTGAAATGCTTTCTTTATTAATGCTAAATAAACACTGCCCTAACCTAGTTGTGGTCCTTTGGCTCACAATCACAATCCTTTGTCTCTTTCCTTTTTTTTCTTATACACAATTCCATCCTTGTGCAGCTCTTTGCTTATTATTCTTTTGTCTTTTTCTTCTTACTCATTAGATTTTCATTTCCCCATTGTTTTCTTAGAATTCCTTGGGTTTTTTTTTAACTCTATTTTCCAGTTGGAGCCTTTAGGTACTAGTTGCTACATATTTTCTCTCCCCTCTCTCCTCATTTTGTTTCTCTCCTTGTCACCATTTGTTCTCTATCACCTTCCTTTTTGGCTGGCTGATGCTGGAAACATTTCAGGAATTTTTAATTGGAAATACCATGAAGACTCTTATCACCACGGTTTCATTGGGGCGAGAATAAATGCCTGGGAGAAGATGGTAGGTGATCCCCAGAGTGGGTGTAGTTCAATATCTCACGTAGGTTAACTGGGGCAGCTGGGATCTTCAAACTTGGGCCTTGGGGTGGAATGTGAGAAATGAAATGTGGTCTATGGGAAGAAAGGGCGTGTTGAAAAATAAAAAATTCCTCTAAAGACTGTAGAAGTGGGGGCAAAGTACAGGACAGAGCTTTCGATAAAAGAAAGAAAACAACCAGGGTTTTGACTGTATACTTCTCCCTTTAACAAATTACCTCATAAGTTTCTGTGAGAGAAATTAGGTGTAGCCTAGAATCCATAAAGAAAGAAGTAAAACAACTTTCTCAGGGCGACCTGCCTTTCTGATACTTGTCATTTATCATAGTTCCAATTTATGAGCCACTGGATTAAACTGATTCATTGGGATCTCATTTCCTAGGACATAACCAATCTCTTCTTTTTTAAGAAAATTAAAACATAAAACAAACTATATGCAAAGAAGTAGAAATATAGCCAAAATGTTTTCTCATTATGAAACATATATTTGATTTTTCCCTTGCTAATGCATCCTGACATACATATTCTTTCCTTTCCCTAAAATTCATCCTTCCATCTAAATTTTGCCTACAAAATTCTCAAAATCCTCATCTCCTTTGCATATCAACTTCTTCTTCAAAGCCTTCTGTCCCGATTTTTTTCATCATGCTCCTTATATTCTTGTTTTGACAATGATACATTTCCAGTGATATTGTATAACTGTGAGTCATGGACTACCACAATCTTTAAGAGTAGAAGTTGAGAGTCAAACAAAGGGTAATTAGAGAAGGGTAAAGTGGCTTTGAGCAAGCAATTACAAAGAAGAGAATATTTCTGTTGGTATATATAACATTCTCTTGATTCTTCTCATTTCACTCTTCATAATTCCATGTTTTTTTATTAATGTGCTTCTCATTTCTTATGACACAGTAGTATTCCATCACAATCAAATGTCATAACTTGTTTAGCCATTCCCTAATTGATAGGCAACCCCTCAATTTCCAGTTCTTTGCCACCACACAGAGAGCAGCTATAATATTTTTGAAGATAAAGGTTCTTTCCCTTTTTCCCTAATAACTTTAGGAAACAGACTTAATAGTAGCAATGCATATTATTTAAACTACAGAACCAATTCTAGAATGTTAAGGCAGGACAATATCTTAGAGAATATTTGGTTTGATGCCATCAATGGTCTTCCGATCCAAAGACCTCAGGATGGGACTTTAAGGAGTTAAGCCTCTTCCTAGAGCAGTTGGTTTATGCAGAGCCAGTGTTACCACTCCTTCACTATATTGTCTCTACCCTAGTGTATCACATGGGTTACTATGCTAACACATGGTGTTTTCTTTTTCCTGAAATAAAATATCATCACCTGATCTTAGTTAAGTAACTGTGAACTTGTAAAAGTCTGTTTGTTGCTCCCCAGAGAACCATTTGAGTGGGTTTTCAGATGAACTTATACGTACAAACACTTTGTAATGTTTGCTTAATTATTTCTCAAAGCCTCATTGTGAAGGATACTCATGGTTTCCCGTACCTATTTTACAGATTGGTAAACTGATATCTAAAGAGGGGGTCATTGCCAAGTCTTCCTTGCACCTCAAGATGGACAATGAAAATAAAATCCACTTCTCTATAATCCAAGTTCCCTTCAGCCTAATGTCTCATAGATATTTTACAAACAGGGAGCATAAACAGCACTCAGAGATTTAAAGTTTCTAGCCAAGCCCGAGCCAGTAGATTCTGGGGGTTCATTTGTGTTTGGCCAGAGAGCAGCATCTCATTGATGTCCATGAAGTAATGTTACTAGAAAAAAAAAAGGCACACACAGTTTCAGCATCTGGACCACCTGCAAATTTCAGGTATTGAGATGTATGGAGGTAGTAGATTCAGAGTCAAAATTAGCATGAGCCAAAAGGAGTTTTGCTCCAGGTTACAAATTTTGCAAGGTGGGGAGGCAAGGAGTCTTTTGCTATATCAATAACATGGAAATAGGTCCTGATCAATGACACATGTAAAACCCAGTGGAATTGCACATGAGCTACAGGACGGGGTTTGGGGAAGGGGAGGGAAAGAAAATGAATCTTGTAACCATGGAAAAATATTCTAAATTAATTAATTAAATGAAATTTAAAATAAAATAAAGAGCTAGTAATGGTTTAAAAAAAAAAAAAAAAAGGATGTCTTTTGCTTCCTCCCCAGTGGTGAAACCCTCTCTCTCTTCAAGAGGATGTATTTCCTCTCCTTGGTGACCGCCAAACTCTTACCCTCAGATTCTCCTCTGGGATTGTCAATTCTAGGTCCCCATTTCCCTGGCACTCTTCTTTTGGGCCTGATTCTCACTCCCTCTCCTGATTCAACTGCATTCAATCATGGCAGAACTACTTTGTGCTTCTATCACCCCCAACTCTCCCTCTTCCTAACACATAAAAACACACACACACTCTCTTCAAATATTTTTGACTCAAGTGAAAAATTCTTAGTCATGTCCCTGAATTGATTAAAAAGAGGAGTATTGTGTTCCTAGGGAAGGACTTGAAATTTTTGTAATTAAAAAAAAACAAGACAAAACTTTCTAGAAATAAAAATGCATTCAGGGTGTAGTTTACCTCCAAAATGGTGGAAAATTATTCAGAATCCTTCTTTATTTCTAATGGGGCTTACAACTCAGGACCTTAAAAATGAAAATAAGAAATGCTGGCAAGTTTGTTCAGTTGACAAAAGGAAGCAGAAAACCTATCCATTCCTCCCATGCCCCATAAGGGGCAGGCCTTATAGTCAAAAGAGTAATAGTCTTCTTGTTACCTTTTAGTTTTAACCCCATTTTGGAGGTGGAGAAGCTAGAACAGGTGGTCATAAAGAAAAGTATTCAGGACAAGAGGCTCTCAAAGGCAAGAAATAACTTATGAAGGAAATTTCTCCTGGCAGAGAAAGGAAGAATGGGAGTTGCTAAAGAAGTGATGGATAAAATCCAGTGAAAACTAGAACGTAGCAAAGCAAGGCAAGAGAAAGGAAGGAATAAGTCAAGGGATAAAGGAAGGAAAGGAATAAAAAAAAACCTTTTTTAGGGATAGATATATGATGCAGTGTTTTTCAAACTTTCCCCACCCCTCTTTGCTACTGGTTCATCTCCTTATTCATTCTTTCTTTCCAGGTTCAAAGGTAGTCTAGTAGATATACTTTGGAATATTATTATACCAGAGTACTTTATCATACCATAATATATTCCATATTCTGGAATATGTTATCAGTACTTTATCAAAATTGCAGAAACCCTTACTTTAATTTGCTTGGTCCTGATGCTGGAATAGTACGAGAAAAATGTTTTCTCTCATGGGATATCTTCTCTCCCAATATCAAACTGCAAACTTAAAGGCTTAGGCTAAGTTATTGTTAATGACCACATAATTTTTTAACAATATCAAGTAATATAAAAATGCAGGAAAATATTAAAATACCTTCTCAACTAGTCTGGGAGGGGAGAATTCAGAAGAAAGAGATTTAGATTTAAACTCACAAAAGCAGAAGGAAGAAAGGACTTTTACTCAGAAAAAAAGAGAAGTGAAGATAATTGGTAAAGGAAGAGAAGGGAGGGGGAAAGGAAGGAAAAGAGGAATTATTTCCCAACATCAGCTATTACAAACCCCTTCTATCTTTAAGGACTCATTACTCCCCTCTCTCCTACCTTTGCTGCAACAAAAACTAAGACTATCTGCCGTAAATTCTCTTTTCCTCTTTTCCATAACTCAAAAAGAAGAAAAGATATTTCCTCTTAAGGGACAGATTTTCCTTCTTTCACACTCGATAGGCTCCAAAGTCTCTTCTATCTTTAAATCTATGAGCTTATGATTTTTCCCTTCTCTCCATCTCTCTTCTTTGCTTTCTTCTTTCCAAAAATGGTAGGCCTTCTGTTTGCAGAAGTCATCCTGACCATGTTGTACCTTTTCCCTATTCCCCTCCCTTTTCCAGAGTTGATCTTTTTCTATCTTCATCATTCTCTTCTTACCTAGTTCCCTTTTTGTCATTCAAATCATTCTTGGGTCTTCTTCATTCTTCAAAAACTTTCTCTTTCACTTGCCTTTGCCATCCTCTAGTTAAATAAATAATTATACTTTAAGCATCAAAATAAGGGTAAAAGGATAAGATATGTTACAGAGATCTTTCTAAAGGGAGAAGAGAGTACTATGAGCTGAAATGGTTGGGCAATATTTCATGAAAAATGTAGTTTGACCTGGACTCTCCACTATCCATCCCAACACCAAGCACACATGCTAGATTTCAACATTTCTACATGATATATAGATTGTATCTGCCCTTACTCACATCAAATTAACAAAAATGAATAAAAACAATAAGCTTAATGATGGGAAATTGAGGAGAAATAAATACATTCTTTCATTGCTAAAGAAGCTTAAACTAATAGAGCACTTTTGGAGACCAATGTGGTAGAACATAGCAAAAGTTACAAAGATATTTACACTATTTGACTCAATGATTCTAATTTTTGCAATATACACTGGCATTGTTAGAAAAAAACAAGCAACATTTACCTTTTCAAACATTTTTCATGGCATTCTTACTTATTATTGCACAAAATTAGAAGCAAGTTAAATATTCTATAATGGGAGTGAATAAATAGCACAATAATGCAACATAATACTATAATTTAATTAAAATTGAATATTGGATATATAAAATATGAAAATACCTTTATGAAATAATGCACAATAGAAAAAAGTAGAATTGGAAAAACAAAGCATATAATATCTACAACCACACAAGGAAAAGTGAATAAGAATGAAAGGAGAAAGAATACTGGTCAAAACTTAAAGAGAGGGGGGCAGCTGGGTAGCTCAGTGGATTGAGAGCCAGGCCTAGAGACGGGAGGTCCTAGGTTCAAATCTGGCCTCAGACACTTCCCAGCTATGTGACCCTGGGCAAGTCACTTGACCCCATTGCCTACCCTTACCACTCTTCCACCTATAAGTCAATACACAGAAGTTAAGGGTTTAAAAAAATACTTAAAGAGAGGGGGAACTAGGTGGCTCAGCAAATAGAGAGCCAGACTTTGAGATGGGAAATCCTGGGTTCAAATTTGACTTTAGACACTTCCTAGTTGTGTGACTCTGGGCAAGTCACTTAATCCTAATTACCTAGTCCTTACTGTTCTTCTGCCTTGGAACTAATACTTACTTTTGATTCTAAAACACAAGGTAAGGGTTTATTTAAGAAAAAAAAAACTTAAAGAGAGTGACTATAAAGTAATGGTGGCATTCTATGCTTCAAAATTAATTTAAGTGAAAAATAGCTTCTGAGCAAGTTTAGCTGAATTGTGTTGAAGATTAACGTTCTCTATGTCACTGAGTTCAAATATAATTTCATAGGCTTTGTTGTGAGGATCGTATGAGATGATATTTATAAAGGACATAGCACAGTGCCTGGCACATAGTAGGTGCCTAATAAATGCTGGTTTTTTTATCTCCCGTAGTAATGAAAGGTTACTTTCCTATGGTTCATTCTACCTCTAAATTGGATTTTCCCAACAAGTTAATGAAGCATAAAGTCTCCAAGAGTACTTGCTCTGGAGGGCAGGTTCCCCTCTATAGTTTTTGTGCTTTCTTTCTTCTCCCGGATCCTTCATCTTGCCTGCTGTGACAAACCACAACAGTTCACCCCTACCAGTTCCATTTTTCCCATCCTTTATTCCTTACCTCTGGTCTTCACTGGGTTTAAACTGTTGTTAGACTCTGTAGTTTTCAACAGGGTGGAGCTAGTTTTGGCATCAGCCTCCCTAGTTTTGTTTTGCACATCTCACTTCAAACACACTCCTGCTGGCTTTAATTAGGCCTTAGGAGTGTCCCTTGGGGCTGGCCCTCATGAAATGAGGTGACCCTGCTCACCAGGTCTGTTCCCCTGGGGCCCTTCAGCTCTGTGCCTATCACAACAATTTCTGTTTCCCATTTCCCATTTTTCTGCAGTCGCCTACAACCTGCTCTTGAAAATAGCCTTTTGCAAGCACAAAAATCTCAGCTATTGAACTGTCGCTCAAAGGAACCGTCTTGACTCAATATCCCCAAAGAGTAGTCCTCTTCCCAGGGGAACCTCACATTTCAGTATTAAATGACAAGAGATCTTGGTTGTCAACCCAGAGCATCGTTGTGAAGTCAGGAAAGTTTGTCTTAGGCAGTTAACTTGTTTCTCTTTCCAAAAGTTTATTTCTACCACCCACCCCTCTCCAGGGTACCATTCTCCTGTTCTTATTGGTCTATTAAACTAATCCCCAACTAAAATATTAGTCGATAAGAACTAAAGATCTTTGTCCTCCCAGGGATGTTTACATTTTAATAGGGGTCTGGCAAAGACCAAAAAAAGGTCCAAAATTTAAAGGAATGGCCTTTTCAAGAGGGGATTATAGGCATCAGTGACAAATGGTTAGGGAGATAAATCTGGGGAAATGGAGTGGGGTAGGGGATGGGGGTGGATTTCCTGGGGCCCTTCACATGACACAACATAGAAAACTGACTTCTATGATCACTGCTAAGACCAGGGCTGTTTCCATGAGTCCATAGGGAGGCACCTCACTGGAGCACAGGTCTGAGGAGGCTGGTTGGAGAAGCCAGTCGCATATTTGAGATAATTAAGCAGTAATATTACAATAAAACAACATTAGCAAGTTGCAGAATGGGTTGAAAGCTTCTAAGTAGTATGAGAGTCCAGGAAAGGGAAAAGAGAATTATGGAGAAGGCATCCTGGAGAAGATTCATTGATTTAGGTTGTTTGATATGGGGTTCTCAAGATTCTTTAGATTAGTCCCAAGTATCCTTCAGAAGCCATCAAGGTGATCTCAAACTGGAGGATATTTTCTTCTGGAGTGGCAGAATTAACCTCTTCTCTTGAGACTTTTATGAATATATGATTGTACATCCCTTGATAGTGGGATGGAAGTGGCTCATATTAGCTAGAAATTGTTGAATTTTATACTGCAGGAATCAGCAAACAATGCGAATTAGGACTTGATTTATTGTTTTGATTACTGAGACTTTAGAAAGTGATAAAGAATATGTTATTAAGTTAGATAAACTGAAGGCAGATTAAGGCATACTATTTTTACATTTTTTCTTCATTTAAAAATTTTAAAATTTTAAAAATTAAAGTTTTTAAAATAAACAAATACACATCTTCTTACACAAAATGACTGATGGAAATCTATTTTGTGTGATTATGCATATATAACCAAGAGTAAATTGCTTGTCATTTGGGAAAGGAAAGAAGGAAGGAGGGAGAAAATGTGTAACCTGAAATTTTAGAACATGAATGTTAAAAATTGTTCTTACTTGAAAGTGGAAAAATAAAATATTAATCTTATTATTATTAATTAAACTATTATTGAGACTCTCCCCCCTAAAATGAATAAGTAATCAGATCAAACTTGAAAGAGTTTCATACGTACATATTTTTTGAAAAGTCACTTTTTGTTAAACATTTACCAGTCTATTCTTGGTACTTCCACCATTGATTCAGATCACAGTCCATCTAAACTTTCTCATTCAATGTGATTCTTCTATAAGTCCTTCCATAAATCTTCCACAAAGGATTTCTCCAATGCACTGGAGGTTTCCCTCTGGGTGTTTTAATATTTCATGGATAATAATACAGCTAGCTTCACAGGCTATCATTTTTCTCCTTTGCTGTTTGACCAATCATTTTACCAGCCACATACCAGCTACATATATGACTATTTTTGATTTTACATGTGTTTGATATTATATTTACTTCTCATCCTATGTATGTCATCATTCAAAGTCTATCATTTCTTGATTATGGCCACCAAGCATCTTTCCAATGTCATTAAGGACAGCCATAATTTAGATTTTCTTCAAATAGTGGTATTTATTGTTTTTATCCATTAGCATTATGACTTTTCTTACCAGGAGTTCCCTAAGTCAATGAAAGAATGGGTATTTTTTTTTAAAGTATGAGGCACTATGCTAGATGCCAGTGGTATAAATACAAAAATGAAAGTTTTTTTCCCACAAGACTGTCCTTTACTGGATGCCACATGGTCCCTGCCTTCGAAACATTTATAATCTAGTAAAAAGTCTTGGCATATACAGATATCTATATTATAAAGTGGAGGCAATTAGGTGGCACAGTGACTGAAGTCAAGGAGACCTATGCTTTTGAGTTCAAATCAGGCTTAAGACACTTACTGGATAAGCCACTTAACCTTGTTTGCTTTGGTTTTCTCATTTGTAAAATGAACTGGAAAAGTAAATGGAAAACTATTTTGTTAAGAAAACCCCAAATGGGGTCATGAAGAGTCAGACATGACTGAATGACTAAACAACAACTATACAAATAGTATAGAATAATATCTTGGGTACATATTGGGCACAGTTATTAAAGGTTTTTTTTAAACCCTTGTACTTCAGTGTATTGTCTCATAGGTGGAAGATTGGTAAGGGTGGGCAATGGGGGTCAAGTGACTTGCCCAGGGTCACACAGCTGGGAAGTAGCTGAGGCCAGGTTTGAACCTAGGACCTCCCATCTCTAGGCCTGACTCTCACTCCACTGAGCTACCCAGCTGCCCCCAGTTATTAAAGTTTTACACTTTATTCTACCCGTTACACTTCCCCAGGTTCTGGCTCCTTCCATGTCTCCATATCCTATTGGTGGAGATGTAAATCTAAACAATCTGGCCTGAATTTGTACAATTGTCTTGGAAAATAATTTGGAATTATGTAAATAAACTAGTTAAAATGCTTATGTTCTTGACCTAGAGATTCTGCTGCTAGGCTTATATCTCAAGGAGGTCATTAAAAAGAAAGGACCAACATACCCCACAGTATATATTGTTGCACCTTTGTGATAGCAAAGAAGAGAAACATGGCTAAATAAATTGTGAAGAGACTATTACTTTTCTATAAGAAATAAGAGACTTGATGGAAACAGAAAGCATGGAAAACCTACAGGAACTGATAACAATGTAAAATAAGGAGGGGAAAGAGGAAGGAAACAAATATTTATTGTGTACCTAAAATGAGCCAGTTTCTATGCTAGATCCTCACAATAACCCATTTAGATATTATTATTATCCTCATTATATAGTTAAGCAACTGAGAAAGAGTTTAACTGATTTTGGCCAGATCATCCAGTTAGTAAGTGTCTGAGGTTGAATTTGAATTCAAGTCTTCCTGACTCCCAGTGCTCTATCCAATGTGTATCATCTAGCTTCAGGTCTAGGAAAACAATATACACAATAATTATAACAATACAAATAGAAAAATAAAACTGCAAAACAATCTAAAATGAAGGTAGTGACATAATAAAGAAAAAACTTAGCTCCAAAGAAGAGATATGAGTCTCTCTTTTGCAGGGTTGAGGAATAGGGGGATCTATGGGTGTACAACAATGTATGCAATATAGAATTCTTTTAGATATATTGATCAACTTTGCAGATTTTTTCCCTCCCCTTTTTCTTTTTCTTAAAAAAAAATTCCTCTTTGTCATAAGAGATTTTTCTTTAAGATAGAAGAAGGGGTAGAATAAGAGGAGGCAGTTAGTTAATATAAAAACAAAAGAGATCAATTAAAATCTACTAAAAAGGATAAAAATAACTCCCTACTTCCTTTTGGATCAAGTCCAAACTTCCCATTCTAGCACCTAAAACTCTTATGATCCAGTCATCTAAGTTCCATCTTTTCTTTCCTATCTCCCAACTGCATATGTTCACCTACTCTTCTCCAAGGGCCCCATGTTTCTTCCTTAACAAAGCCTTCTCTATTGGTCTTCCTGTTAACTGTTATATCTGTCTCACAACCCTCTATCTATTCAAATCCTACTCCTAGCTGAAGACCCACTTCATCCTCTCTTCCATGAAATCCTATACAACCATTCTAGCCAGCATTAATTTCTCCCTTTCCACACCACCCATAGTGCTTACTGGTTGTAGCATGCACTCTGGCACTTAATTATAGATTGACTTTTATTATACTCTATTTCCTTGTGCTCAAGCTCCATCTCCCCAACAGGGTTGTAAGCTCTCCTAGGTCAGGGATCAGGTTTTATGTTTCACTTATGCCCCACAATTCTTAACACGGGGTTGGGCTATGAGCCCAACGACATAAATTACTCACTAAATTGGGGTTGGATTGATGGCCTTAGTTGACAGTCTTGAATTCAGAATCAAGGGAGTTCTGGGTCTAATTCTTGCTGCCAATTATTAGCTGGCTGATCATCATCAAGCTACTTCTTCTCTCCAAAACTTAGTTTTCTCATCTGTAAAAGAAGAATGTTATCCCAGATAGCCTCTAAGAAGGCTGGCTCTAATATGCTCTGATTCTATGAATTAAACTGAAAGTCAATTCAATTCAATTCACATGCCTTACAGAATAATAGGATCGTAGATTTAGAGTTGGAAGGGACCTCAGAAGCCATCTAGTCCAATGTCCTTATTTTACAGAAGAAGAAACTGAGACCCAGGAAGATTAAATGAACAGTCTAGGGTCACAAATGATCAGAGGTGTAACCAGGAAAGTTAAGACAAATAACATAGAGATCATTGCAAAATAATCTTCAGATAGAGAGAACACTAACATTTTGAGGGACTCCAGGCTCCTGGTGATTAGTCATCACCTGAGTTGTGCTTTAAAGGATGCATACATCCATCACATCCACTCTTTTTTTCTTTCAAGTAGAACAAAAGATGTGCTCAACATAAACAACCTCTTTGAAGTAAACTACCAAAATATATCATTTTTTGTTATCACTGTGAGTTGTAGAGCAGTTGTATATTTCCCTTGGTGGAAGGATTTTCCCCATCAACAATTCCCTTTAACCAATAAAATTATAGGTCCCATACCCTCAAATCACTTCTTTTGTTTCTGATGAATCTATTGATATTACATTTCCCTACCAAATTGCTTTGTGTTCAAAATTCATTCAGACAACCTAATGTCCAGAGAAAAATCTCATTTTGGACGCCCTTGGATGCCAATCCTCCAATAGAGGGTGGAGGCAGCCATTTTCTTGTCATGTGTCTCTGCCCTCTAATTTCAAATTCTACAAGAAGCCTGGCTCCAAACAACCAAGAAAAAAAAAAGGCAGGATTGTAAAGGTTGTTTTTTTTTTTTTTTGCCCCATTTTGAGGAGCTCTTGTTGCAGATGATGCAAAATAAAGACAACAACCTCGTTACCTAAAGACGAGGAAAAACTATCCAAAATGACAGACAACTTGGATAAATGGCAAACTTCCTCTCCTTTCCTTAACCTAGAATATATCACAGCAGATTCTCATTGAATTTAATTAAATATAAGAAAGCACATGCAAATCTCTATTCATCTGGCCTTAGTGACATATTCTAATCATAGGATAGGAGAGGTTGCTGGATTTGGACACTCATCTAGGACATTTCAAATTGACTTTTTTGTTTTAGTTCCTAATGAAAGGAAGACAGCTAAACATTGTTCCACCATTTCCAGAGGGTTTGCCAGGTCATAAAGGAACAAAGGCAGAGTGGATCCAGACCAATTGTGAAGCATACAAGATCTGTCATTGGGAGCCACCCTGTGTCCTTTTGGGGGGACCACCTCCATTTCTGCTACCATATCAGCTTTCAGGACCTTAGTCTTTTGTGCTGATGGCATAAGGTTTTTTGCTACCAAACTCAATTTAAAGCTTTGCTTTCTTTCCATGTATCTCTACTTTTTCTCAACCTTTTTCTCTTTCAAATTTTGTCTTTCTTTTGTCCTTTTTTCCCCCACAGGATTCTGGTCTCTTTTGCCTATTCAATAAAATAATATAAAGTAATTATGTATCAACTCTCCCAAGAAATGTATTGCATGTTAACCAGTGCTTTCTGAAATCAGAATGCTTTTATTTCAAGGAAAGTAAGTAACTGATGGAGATTTCAACCTCTTGGCAAAATTACTGAAGGAGACTTTCAAAGAAGATAGGATTTTAAATTATATCTTTAAATTATATGTTTAATCATAACTTTTTAAATTGTATCATAGAAATTAATTATCACAAGACTCCTTGCTTAGCCTAGGCAAGATTAGCTGGTTCAATTGAAGTATTGATCTAACATGCATATATTAAGTACCTACTATGTGCCAGGCACTGTGCCAAGCCCTTTACAAATATTATGTTAATCCTCATAACCACCCTGGGAGGTTGGTGCTATTATTACCTTCATTTTATTGTAGAGGAAACAGAGGCAAACAGAGGTTAAATGACTGACCCAGAATCACATAGCTAATAAGTGCCTGAGGCTGAATACAAACTCTGATCTTGTTGACTATTTCCACTGCCAGCTTGTTGCTTGCTTGCATCACCTAATCTAGTCTTAGTATAAGAGCTATTTCATAACTTCACTGTCCTTAATGTCTCTTTTCTCCCATTTCCCTTGCTCATTCTCTGTTCCTCTTTCTTTTTACTCACTCTTTCCAGCTACTTATAGGAAAATCACCTTACCTTGATGATAAGATAAGCCAGCAAGTATGAGCTCCCTCATAGTCCTTCGATTTCTCCTTCTAAGTTTCTCTCTTTCCTCTGGGGATGGTTGTCCATGCCTCCTACTGGCCGAGACTGCTCAGTCCAGTACCAATATGGTGAACCTCCAGAATCAGAAGTCCACCAAAGAGAGGCCAACTATAGAGCAGATCAAAGCTTCCATGAGTGGCTGGCTGGTATACCTCTGGCCTAGGCAGGATAGGAAGGCCCGATCTCAACAAAAGGAAAAAAAAAAAACAAGCATTCTCAGTGTCTACATTTGTTCTCTATTTTTTTCCCTCCTCCATCAGAGGAAAAGGCATTCTTTCTCTTTCTAAGGCTAACCCACTATTTGCATACTTGATTACAACCCTGATTTAATTTCTCCAGGGGCTTATTCTCTCAATTTTTCCTTTACTTTGGTGTCTTTAATCTCCCTCTCTGCCTCTAACCATTCTCAAATTTTACCTGCTTAAAAGCAAACAAAAAAATCCTTCATTTTGCTCTCCTCCCCATCTTCTTCTCCCCTTGCTACCACTGATAAACTTCTTGAATAAATGACCTAAATTTGCTGACCCCACTTCACCACCCACTGTCTCCTTAAGGCAAGTGGTATACTAGAGCTACCTCAGATTGACTCTTTTATTAAGTCCTTACTTCCATTTTAGAATCAACACACTGTATTGGTTGGTGTCTGAGGTCAGATATGAACCCAGCGTCTCCCGTCTCTTGGCCTGGCTCTCAATCCACTGAACCAGCTAGCTGCTCCCTCAGATTGACTCTTGAAAGCTAACCATTAAATTGTTCATAAGAGCATTTAAACTTTGGAAGTAGGCAAATGCTACAAATGATGGCTAGATGATTTATTAGTTCGATGATCACTTCGACTTTTAAAAGTTATGAAGAAAATATTAGTAATACAGATCAAACTTTAAAATGTGATGTGAAATTTCAGGGAGCAGATTGTCATGCATTAACCAGCACAATCACCTCTTAAGTCTTGTAAATCTGGTGTTAGCCCTCTCCAATCTATTGAAGTGACACTCTTGTCTCACAACTTGTGATTTATTGAAGGACCTTGCCTCAGTATTCACCCTGCTTGACCTCTCTGCTATCCATGACACAGATCTTTTCATCCTACTTGAAACCAGCTTTTTAGCTGGTAGGGAATTTCCCCAGAAAAGTTTGTGGTTGATTCGTAGGAATATTCGTGTAGGTTTGGGCACATGGAGAATGTATTCCAATAGATTATCTCATAAAACTGATTCCCCCTTCCAAAGATGCCAGTTACAGATGCTCATCCATTTCCCCCCCTAAATCTTCCACAGAGGACCTCTCCAATGTGCTCTTTGTTGACTTACTAAAAACTTTCCTCTAAAGGTTTTTCTATTCCATGGAGACTATGCAATGCTTGGGATGCTCGTGTGTTTTTCTTTACTTTTACTATGCAACTGTTCCACTTCCCTCTCTGATCCTTTATTTGCTGGACAATATTTTATATGCCACTTTTTTTGCACACAGGTTAATCCTATAGCCCACCTATATACCTACCATAGAGCTCCCCATTGCCCTTTGGGTTCTTTGTTTAATCTTCTTACACTTACTTTCCTCCATGCACTCTATAAGTCACGAGTCCAACATGGCTAGATCTGCTTTTAAATAAGATTCCCTTTTGACAACAAAATGGACGATAGACTGGAGTGGGGAGAGATGAGTAACTAGGTCAGGACAAGATTACACAGAATACATTTCTGCAATAGGAAACGACTTGTTGGTAAAATTAGCTTTTAATTATTGGCATTTTTCTGGTAGTGCCATTTAATTTTGAATCATGGAATATCATAGTCTCAGAATCAATTCATCCACTAACATTTATCAAAGTATCTTCTATGCGCTAGTTCTCATAATATAAAGAAAGGTAAAAAGAGTCCCTGCCCTCAAGGAGTTTACATTCTAATGGGGGAGAAAACAAGTATATAAAGGTAAATTATATATATATATATATATNTCCTCCATGCACTCTATAAGTCACGAGTCCAACATGGCTAGATCTGCTTTTAAATAAGATTCCCTTTTGACAACAAAATGGACGATAGACTGGAGTGGGGAGAGATGAGTAACTAGGTCAGGACAAGATTACACAGAATACATTTCTGCAATAGGAAACGACTTGTTGGTAAAATTAGCTTTTAATTATTGGCATTTTTCTGGTAGTGCCATTTAATTTTGAATCATGGAATATCATAGTCTCAGAATCAATTCATCCACTAACATTTATCAAAGTATCTTCTATGCGCTAGTTCTCATAATATAAAGAAAGGTAAAAAGAGTCCCTGCCCTCAAGGAGTTTACATTCTAATGGGGGAGAAAACAAGTATATAAAGGTAAATTATATATATATGTATATATATATATATTGTGTGTGTGTTTTGTGTCACACACATATATGCACCCTCAGCTATATATGAATATATAAACACAAACATATATTCTCTGATTATCAACTCAAAGTGAAGCATAAAACAGAGAACTATGTGCTTGCCAGAAAATCATACAGGATGGACAGATGGGTTGCTGTCTTCACTACCGGAGGGCATGTACATCTATGAGATCACAAGTCTAGGAAAAGCCTGGAATATTCTTTAGGTAGAGCTCCATAAATGACAAACTATAAAAAAAAACAAACTACAATTCCAAATAAATAAAACTATAGATAGGCCAAAGACCAATAAAGAAATTCATGGTAGAGTTCAGTGGATTAATATGCCGCTGTCTTGGAGGGGGTCCTATATAAAGTCCAAACAGAAAAGGGATTCCCTATAGATGGTAGGGATTAATGTATGTGTATATGTACATTGGCCTAGCTCGCAGGATCTTGCTGAGTTCTTCGTAGTTTTTTTCCTACCTCTTCATCCTTTGCAACAGATGTTGGCCCATAACCTGCAATTATCCTCCTGGTGGTCTATTTGTTTATGTCCATCCTGAGCACTACAAGACAAGATGACCAAATGTCCCATGAAATGATGTTTCTTGTTGCCTCTTGGCTCACAATGAAACTCATTTTGCCAACTCTTTTTATTTGTCTCTCCAGACAGAGTCTGTGATCCATCCTGTCACTTTACTGTAATTTCCTTATGTTGTCTTAATTTGTAATATGAATACCAATCCTGCTATAAGTCATTTCCTCTAGTAGCATGTTGGCTTGATGACTCTTGGGCCAAGATCTTATATGTAATCTGGAATGGACCTATGATTTAATCAGAGCAGGGAATTCCCAGTATTCAAATTCCTTCTATCAATGCATATCCACACCCAGCCAGCAGCTCAGAGTTAGAGTTGCTCAAAATATCAAGAAATAAAGTGATTTGCCAGTGGTTACACATCTTGTATGTGTCAGGAGTGGGTCTTGAACTCAGATCTTCTTAATTCTATGGCAAGTCCTCTATCCAATTCATATCAAGGTACCTTCCCCATCCTAAGCACCAAAAATTATATTTAGGTTTATAGACAGTTTAAAAATGTGACTCAGAACTTCCCTTCCAGGCCCCACCACTGTTGCTGTAGAACCAAGGCGTATCATGAGGCTAATTCCTTTGTTTTGGGGGTTACTTTGGCTAAATAATGTATCACTCTGTGATCATGCTACATTTCTTCATTTTTAACTAGGGGGAGTCTTAGACAGCAAGCAGTGTGTCCTCAGGACCATGGTCAAAGGCATCACAACTTGATGGAACCCATGAAGGCTTGTAATTCTGCTGGTGAAATCTTTGGAACCCAGGCTCACGCCATTCCATTAGGAGGCACTGTACGGAAACAAGACTTTTCTGGATGATTGATGTGAGAAGGAGGAAGAAGTGTTCTCAACAATAGATGTATAACCTAACAGAGATTTAGAAAAGGCCAGTCATTTTCAGGATATTACTAAGATCATAAGATCAGGGGACAGCTGGGTAGCTCAGTAGATTGAGAGTCAGGCCTAGAGACGGGAGGTCCTAGGTTCAAATCCGGCCTCAGACACTTCCCAGCTGTGTGACCCTGGGCAAGTCACTTGACCCCCATTGTCCACTCTTACCACTCTTCCACCAAGAAGCCAATACACAGAAGTTAAGGGTTTAAAAAAATAAAAGATCATAAGATCATCAGCTTACCACTAGAGGGGACTTCAAAGTAATCTAGTTCAATATCACCATTTTATAATTGAGAAAAATGACACCCAGAAAGGTTAAATAACTTGCCCAAGTTTACTTCAAACACTCTGAGCCTGAGTTTCCTTATTTTTAAAGTTGGGATAAAATCTGTCCTAACTTTTTAATACCATTGTTGTGAAAACCAATATGTATGAATACACTTTGGAAATTATAACTCATTATAGAAAAGTAAAATATTGTAAAACAGAAGAAATGTACCATGTAATACATAATCATTCTTAATAGGTTTGCTTTTAAACAGGTACAGTTTCTTTCCAACTTCTGACAGCATCTTTAAAAAAAATGGGAGGTGGGGGCTCTCATCTGGTCCTTAGCTTTGCAAACTACATGTTGACTTTAGTTAAAAGCCCAGGAAGATTTTGCTAGTTCATTCTCTGTCACCAGAAGGAAGTGTATGAAAGAATATGAAGTCTATTGCCTCAGGAATGATGGGACTGGTAATTCTAAGACACTGAGATGGGCTTGTGGTAAATCAGGCTAAAGAGAAAAGGGGTACCCAAGGGAGGAAGTTGCAAGGTCCCTCCTGACCTCTCCAATAGCTCTCCAATGCCTTCATTGGAGAATTAGATGAATATGTGCACTTCCACCCTATTCTTTATGATTATACCTGGGTCCCCATTAGTGCTAATCCTGAATCCTGTAAAGTGATAACAATATTTGAATCTGCACTGCATATTTCCATTGAACTGGAACCAATTACTGTGTATTACATAATTATAACTTAAAATTTGAATATGTGTAACTACTTCATGATATTTTTTTTTGCATTAATCAGTACCTAGCTTTATGATATCCATATGCTTAAATGCTTCGGTGGCTATGCAGCGATATTTGATGTAGGGGATGTTACAAATAGAAAACCATCAACACTTCATCTTCGATGATTTTGTCCATGTCATCTCATAAATTCTCCATAAGTAAATAATAGTAGCACAAATTTATAGAGAGTTGTAAGGTTTACAAAGTAATTTAAATATATTATCTCATTTGATCCTCAAATAACTCTTTGAAGCAAATGCCATTTTTATCTCAACTTTACAGCAGAAGAAATTGAGGCTAAGAGAGTTTATTTGGCTTACCCAAGGTCACATAATTGGTGTCTATAAGTCATAAAAACTATAGTCTCAAAAAAATTGACACTAGGTACTACTTTAAGAGCAATGGAAGGGTGGGATATATGATAAGTATTAGCAGGATGCAACACTTTCAAATGTGGAAGATAGATAGATAGATAGATAGATAGATAGATAGATAGATAGATAGANCAAATGTGGAAGATAGATAGATAGATAGATAGATAGATAGATAGATAGATAGATAGATAGATAGATAGATATAAGCTTTAAAAAGTTACTTAATATTTCTGTCCTCCAGGTAATTCCCTTAGACTAAAGACTATAAAGAAGGTGCCAGCCTGAATTGGTAGAGGAAATGACCTTACCTGGGAGCTCCTGGTAGCAACATAATCACAGTTTCAGCATCATCCCATCCCATATTTCTCAACTGACATCCTTTATACCATTTCTCTTCCATAGCAACACACATTTGTGAAGCTCTTATCCATGCTTTCCAATATTTTCAACAAAGGAGATAGGACTTGAACCCTTGTGTCATGATACAGCTAGAAATATGATTAGAAAAAATCAGCAGAATGTTCAAATAACAAGAAGGGGGACCAGATAGACTACTCCATTGGCGTCCAAACACTGTGAAGAAAAAGCAAGGAAAGCCTGAACACATAGCATAGTCTAGAGCTTCATAAATATGCATTGCAACTTTGAAAACTTAAGAACACTGAATAATCCAAGACCAATCAGGTCAAAGCATATTACCTACCTCTTGGCAGAGGAGTGATATTTTCAAGTGCAGAAGAAGAAAGATTTTTTTGGACAAGACCAATGAGGAAATCTGTTTTACTTGGTTATAATTTGTTATAATGGCTTTCTTTCTTTTTCTTCTATTCCATTGTGAGGAGGTGGGAGTGATAAAAAATAGATTTGGGCTAACTTAAAAAAAAACTAACATTAAATAAAGCCCAAGATGACAAATAGATAGAGAAAGAGAAAGGAAAAGAGATAGAAGGTAGATAGATGGATAAATGCTTGTTGACTGACTGACTAAAGAGAATCATATAGGATGGACATTTGGGTTGCTGTCTTCACTATCAGAGGGCATATCCACATCTGTGAGATCACGGGTTCAGGAAAAGTCTGGAATATTCCTTAGGAAGAATTCCATGAGCAACAAATCATAAAAAACTACAATTAAATAACCCAAAACTGTAGATAGGCTAAAGACAAATAAAGGAATCCATGATAGAATTCTGTTTGTTAATATGAGTAGCATTAATTTTAAGAGATGGTCTGCAAGAAGTTATATAAAAGATATCATCCAGGAAATCTGAACAGAAAGGGAGATGGAATCACTTCTGTCCTTGGAATTTTCAAGAATAGCAATGAGAAATAATCTGTTTGGGAAACAAAGGATTTCATCAAGTAACTTCTTGAAGTCCCTTCCATTGTGAAAGTTCATGAAAAACAAAAGTAAAATCACTTTTATAGAGATGGGAAAAGTATATGTAGGTAGCTGTTTGCACCTGCTCTTCCCCTCTTCTGTCTGATAAAAAGAGTGAGCACATTTGAGATTTCAAGAAAATTGCCTAATTTTTTTAATGTCCATTCCACATCCAGGCTGTGTTTAGTAAGGGAAGCAGAATCCCAGCAGCTCAGTTTTCACAAAGAAGGTCTCGAGGAGGCAGGAAGCTCAAGGGGCTAAAGTCCTTCTATTCCTTCTCCAGCTTGCACTCTACAAATTTCCTTCCTCCTTTCTCATGTGTATTTCCCTTCCTCTCAGTGCTGGCACAGTAAAAGCTTGGCAGCCCCTGAAGTCAAGTTTACTTGGGCTGAGTAAACAGTTAAATGAGATTTTTTTGTTTTGTTTTGTTTCTGTTTTAACTTTGAGGGGAGGGGGGTTAAAGTATTAAGCCTTGTCTCTGGAGAGGCTATTACACAATTCCGCTATCCCTCTTGGTGAATTTCTTATAAATATCCTGTATTTACAATATCCTTAAATAAATTGCCAATATTCTGAGAAAAATCAGGAGGTCAGTTCATACAAAAGGGGCAAACACATTGAATGAAATGCGCCTGGGGCTGAATTTGGAGGACAGATTCCCTCCTTTTCTAACTTTCAATTCTGTCGAACAGAGGTTCATCTAAGTTATTGGTTTTATTAGTTCCTTATCCTAGGCAGAAATACTGTCTTAGAGGAGAGGGGTTAGGCTAAAGTGTCCATTCTCACAAGTTAAGAAAGCTATTAGCTCTCCAAAATAATGCCCAAGTGAATAATGACTAAGAAGATACTTTTATGTAAAGATTTGTTTGTGAAGAATCCCCTCTAAGAAATAACTCTAAAATATCAAGGTTGGAAAGAATCTGAAAGGATCATATGGTCCAGTGTTGTCAAACTCAAATGGAAATGGAGACCACTAAATTGAACTCAAGGATCTTTGCAGACCACTTGACTTAAAAATTAACTTATTGACATTTTGATTTTAAAAACACCACATATTATAAGATTATCTCTATTCTGTTATATTTTTATTTATTTTGTTAAATGTTTCTCAATTCCATTTTGATCTCATTCCTACAGCATTATGGAGTGTGTGGTGGATACCTCTGATGGTACATTGATTTCAACCGTGTGCTGTAGAGTGGGGAGGGAATAAGCATTTATTAAATATGTAGAATGTGCCAAGTTTTTGTGCTACAAATATTATCTTGTTTGATCTTCACAACAACCCTGGGAGGTAGGTGCTATTACTCTCCTCATTTTCCAGTTGAGGAAGCTGAAACAGTTAGAGATTAAGGTTATTTTAGGGAAAGGGGAGATCATGTTACTGGCTCATTCAAGAACCTTCAGTTAATCATTAAAAAAAACCCTGAAGAGATTTATATGAAGTGATGCAAAGTGAAGTGAGATAGAACGAGGAGAATGTTATACTCAGTAACAGCAACAATATATAATGATGATATTATAGCTGTAAATAACTATTATCAGTAATGCAAGGATCCAAGAGAATTCTAAGAAACTCAATGTGGAAAGAGATATTCATCACCTTTAAGGAACTGATAGAGTCGCCATACAGACTGAAGCATACCATTTTTCACTTTATTTCCTTCATGAGATTTTTTTTTCATATAAGTTATGTGGGTCTTCTTTCCCAACTTGATGAATGTGGAAATATGTATTTCATGGTAGCACATTTATCACATTACCTGCCATCTCAGGAAGCTGGGAGGAGAGGAAAGGAGGGAGAGAATATGGATCACAAAAGGTCAGAAAACAATTATTTAAAATTGTCTTGACATGTAAAAAATAAAATAAAATAAACTTTTAAAAAGAGAATGAACTTTTTTTAAAAAAGGACTGTCATTTAGATAGCAAACTTCTTTAGGCAGCTAGGTGGTATAAAGGAAAGAATGTTTGCCTTAGGGTCAAGGTTGACCTGAATTCAAATCCTTTCAGATGCTATCTACCTTGAATAAGTTACTTATCCCCAGTTTCCTTATCTGTAAGGTGGAAATAATAGCACCTACTTTATAGAGTACTTTTGAGGATTAAATGAACTAATATATACAAAGGGCTTTACCAACTTTAAAATACTATATTAATCTAGATATTGTTATTTAATAGTTCCATGAAATCAAGAGTATTATCTCATTGTCCCTGGTTGACTTTTCTACCTGGAAGATGTAAGGTTAAGATTGGGAATCATGATGGAAAATGTAAGGGGGGAAAGGGGTTTTGGGGGTTCAATATATTAAAAGATGGTCGCCAGAGGATTGAACAATTATCAATCCTCAATTAAGAATAATCTCAAATCAAAATTTACTTTTATGAAAGTTTATTTACAATTAAGGAGAGAGGAAATAATGAAATAAGAATCTAACCCAGTAGGTAATTTACTACGATCCTCTAATTAATCCAGGTAGATCTAATTAACCCTCAGCCAAGAGTCAGAGGGCCAGAGGCCTGGAGGTGAAGTCTATTAAGGAAGTTCCTTAAGAGAAGTTCAGGAAGATTCAGTCAGTCTTTAAACTTACCACCTCCATGGACCAGAAGAGCTATAAGACCTCCTTTGCCAGCCGCCCTCTTCCCTAGAAGACCTCTCACTCACTCAGCTCCCTCTTTTTAAAGGGATCACTTATGTGTCATTTCCTGTGCCTTCCCTAGTTCGCATGTCCAATCACAATAGATGGTTCTCTTAGAACACTTAGGTGGCAGTCAGTCAATTCTGATTCATCACTCACTCTAGCACACGTGGGTTAGGACCTTCCAGAATTTGGAGGTGCTCTCACCTTTGGTGATTAAATCTAAAGATGGACAATGTAGACTTAATCTAATTATCACAGAAGGAAGGAGGAAAGATCATTGGAATGAGTATGGGGAATAAATCAATGGAGGGTTGGAAGGAAGAAAAGTTCCTATTCCCTCTTGCCTTTCCTTTTCACTTTGTCCCCCTCCACAGTCCAAAAACTAAACTTCCAAACAAGTTCATAGGAGTACCACTGACTAGAAAAGTTCAGAAAACATTGAAAGTGCACATGATATTTTATGCTACCATTATTTAAGATAGATGGAAACATAAGTTAATATTTAAGAACTTCCCTTGAAAAAAATTACAACAATCATGCTAAATATAGTCCATTGAGATGTCTACTTACCCCTATTGTCAGGAAATTTTCTTTAGAACAAATCTGATTCTCCTTCACTGCTATTTAAAGACCTTTTTTATTTTTCTGCATTTATATTGAAAAGCCAGTTTCTGACCAAATAGTTTCTTCCCATACATATATATTATACCATATAATGGAATCATATGAGCTCAAGGACCAAAGTGAAGAATCTGGAATCAATGGAAATAGAGGTTCAGGAATTCACTTGAGCTCTCCTATATCCCGCCCCCCCCCCAAATAACATTAAATAATGCCTCAAAACAAATTCTAGATTGGCAGAACCAACAAAAGGATGTGGTGAAACAATTTTCCAGCCCAATATAGTACAAGCCCCATGCTGGTTAGCCAACAGCAGGCCTTAGGGTTAAATGAATTAATGGCAATGGCAATGGCAATCAGAGCTCTTAGCTTACATATAGGAAAGGGGTCAGAAAACTGGTCAGATGGAGATTACAGATGACCCTTTGCTGGCACTGGGTGCAGTATTCTGTTGCATTGCCCATCCTGAGTAGAAGTCCCTGGGTAGAGAGGAGCACTAGCAGGAGCAGTGACTTGGTCACAGTTCTCGGTAGAAAAGACTTCTTGTGGTTGTTCATAGACCAGAGAACAAGCTAGGAGAAGAACATGAAAGAACTGAAAAATAATAGATTTTCAGAACTGGCTCTGAAAACAGCAGTCCCAAAAACTTGAAGCTTGGAACAGTGCTCCCACCACCCCAAGAGAAGAGCCTAACTTTAATATAAATTTAAACCAGGAAATAAACTAGAAAAACAAGCAAACAACAGCAAAAAAAGAATCTGGTCATAGGAAGTTACTATGGTGACAAACTCAGAAGAAGATAATGAAATCAAAGCATCTAGATGCAGAGACTTAAAGAAAAATATTAATTTCTCTCCATTCCTCAAAGAGTTCAAAAAGGATTTTAAAAATCAAATAAGAGAAGTAGAAGGAAAATTAGGAAAAGAAATGAGGGTGCAAGAAAATCCCGAAAAAATATTGAATGGCTTGGTAATGGAGGCACCAAAAAAATGAAAATAACACCTTAAAAAACTGGTATAAAGATACACAAAAATCCACTGAAGACATTAAAAAGTAGAATTAACCAAATGGAAATTGAAATATAAAAGTTTACTGAAGAAAATAATTCCTTAAGCAATTTGAAGCTAATAACTCTATGAATCATCAGAAACAGAAAAAAAGAAGAAAATATGAAATATTCACAGGAATAACAACTGACCTGGAAACAAGGTAGAGGAGAAATAATTTAAGAATTATTGGACTACCTGAAAGCCATAATAGAAATAATCATGGAATCAATGAAAATTATGAAGAATGAAAAATAGATATTATCTGATAAAGACAGTTTGATTTGACTCTTCTGGTTACACAGGAAAGGGCAGCAGATATATTGTACAGAATTCTCATGGTAGAAAATATCTAACAAAATAAAAATATAACAGAATATATTCTATATGATGCTACTGTTCTAAATCAATATGTTGCCCACCAGAATCTTTACCTGTGGTTTAGTGGCTCTCATTTCTATTTGAGTTTGATATCACTGCGGCACATATCCACTTTGACTCTCTAGTAAGCATTATGCACCTTGCTGAAATGATACAATGACTGAGGGTGAAAAGGAGTGTTTTGAAGATGACTGACAACTGAATCAAAAGAAACTCACTCTATCCTTTTCTCTTTGGTAGTCTATATGAAATATGCAAAATACACCCATCTTCCTCACTTTTTTGAAAGCCTTATTCTTGGAAATTCTTTCAGGATTTTCTCCCCTTTAGACATCCAGAAAACCCCAGCCAGTGTCTGTTTAGCAGCCCCACAAAGCTGCCTTTATCTCTCAGTAGAATATAATGGAGTCCTGGGTTATCATTTTGCTTCTATATTTGTTAGTGTATACTTATTAGCCCTTTGTGTATGTGTCCTAATCACTTAGGAAGTCACAATTGGGACTTGGAGTTTGGAAGATTTGATTTCAGATCTTGACTCATATACTGTGTAACCCCAAGCAAATCATTTAATCTCTCTGTTTCCTTATCTATAAAATGCTGATAATAATAGCCCTTTACTCACAGAGTTGCTGTGAGGATCAAAGGAATTAAAATGGAAAGTACATTGCCAACCTCAAAATTCTGTGAAAGGCCTCTGTTGTCCAATGATTTTTCAGTTGTATCTAATTCCTCATGACCCTCATTTACAATTTTCTTGGCAAAGATATTGGAGTGGGTTGATATTTCCTTCTCTAGTTCATTTTAAAGATGAGAAAATTGAGGCAAACAGGGGTAAGTGACTTGACCAGGGTCATATAGCTATTGTGTCAGGTCACTTTGAATTCAGTCTTCCTAACTCTAGGCCCTATGTCCCTTCCACTGCATCACCTACGTACTCTTGCTCATAATAGATACATATTAAATATCAGCTGAATTGAATTGTAGGTGGTACAGGAAATAGAATGCCAGTCCTGGAGTCAGGAAGACTCATCTTCCTGAGTTCAAATCCAGCCTCAGACATTTACTAGCTGTATGACCCTGGGCAAGTGACTTAACCCAGTTTGCCTCAATTTCTCATCTGTAAAATGAGCTGGAGAAGGAAATGGCAAACTACTTTAGTGTCTTTGCCAAGAAATCACCAAGTGGGGTCACAAAAAGTCAGACACAATTGAATGGACCGAGTAATAATAACAGCCACAATGAAAAAAAGCATTGGAAAGTAATTTTAAAAATGCACATGCAGCTATGAGAGAGAGACAGACAGAGAGACAGAGATGGAGACAGAGAGAGAGAAAGAGACCGACAGAGAGAGAGACACAGAGAGGTGGGAGGGAGGGAGGTAGGAAGGAAGGAGGGGAGGGAGGGAGGTAGGAAGGAAGGAGGGGAGGGAGGGAGGAAGGAAGGAAG
>NC_058131.1:561292833-561325495 GCF_016433145.1 Gracilinanus agilis | reverse complement strand
ATATATATATATATATATATAACCCTTTCACTGGATAGATGAGAAAACTGTGACCCAGAGAATTGGATTGGCTCAAGTTCACAAACCATACTAGTGGTTACACTAAAACCTAGATTCTATATCTCTTGATTTCCAGTCTTAATTATCCTTCCCCTAAATTGATATCCTATCTCCAGGGTAGTAGTATAAGGACAGGTAGTTAGTTTACTTCTCTTAACATTCCTGCTGTAATTCCACATACTTAAGGGCTATGAAAAAATGAGACCTTTCAAGTCACACAGTGATGTAACTTCTGAAGAAAAAAGTTATTTTCCATTAAAAAAAACTTAACCCTCACCTTTCATCTTAGTATCACTTCTAAGACAGGAGAGTAGCAAGGGCTAGGCATTTGGGGCTAAGTAACTTGCCCAGGGTCATATACCTAGGAAGTGTCTGAGATCAGATTTGAACCCAAGATCTGCCAATACTCGACTTAGTGCTCTATCTACTGTGCTACCTTAGTTACTTTTTTTCCATTTGTTTTTACCAGAAAAAAAATCACTTAATTCTGCTCATCTTTGCCTAGATGATCATACTGCAAAATACAAAAATGCTCAGTATTTCGTCTACATTTTTTGGCTGTTTTTGATGAGGAAAAAATCTTAGCTTGGAAATATGAGTCATCTAATCAATCAATCAGCAAGCACGTATTAAATGTTTTCTATTTGTCACATGGTACTGAGAGCCAAGGATAGAAAGGGGTGGGAAGGAAACATTTCCTGCTCTCAGAAAACTTATAGTTTTGTTAGGGAGAAGAAGAAAGAAGGAGCACCAAGTACACATATGAGTTTATGCAAAATAAATACAAGGCAATTGGGTAGAAGGGAAAGGTAATAAGAGCTTGGAGGATCAAAAAAGCTTTCATGTAGAATATAACTCTTGAACTGAGCTTGGAGGGAAGCAAGAGATTCTAAGAGGCAGAGGTGAGGCTGGATGTCATTCTGGTCCATTCAACAACATGAAGGAATGTTGTGTGAGAGAAACAACCAGAAGGCTAGTTTGGCTGGGTTGTAGAGTGCATGAAGGAGAATAATGTGTAGTGAGACTGGAAAGGTAGGTGGTGAAGGGCTTTTAATGCCCTCTATGGAACCTGTTTTACATTCCTGCTTTCAAGCCCACATTTTGTATGAAAAAGGAAACCTATTCCAATGTGTTGTGCATTTCCCACAGATAGAAAAATGCTACCAGTATTGGAAGTGAAGAATACAGACAGAACAAAAAAGTTGTCCAACACTCATGACTCATTTTTCCCTATTAGGTGGAAGGATCTTTCTCAATATCAACAGCAGCTTGGTTAAGTGGGAGAATGCAAACACACACACACACACACACACACACACACACACACGACAGAAGTATTTTGTTGTTCAGTTGTTTTCAGTTGTGCCCAACTCTTCATGACCCCATTTAGGGTTTTCTTGGCAGAGATATTAGAGTGGTCTGCCATTTCCTTATCTGGCTCATTTTACATATGTCGTTAACTGAGGCTAGCAGGGTTAAGTGACTTGCCCAGGGTCACACAGCTATTAAGTATCTGAGAACAGATTTTAACTCAAGAAGATGAGTCCTCCTGACTCCTATCCCGTCAAGCATTCTATCCAAGGCATCACCTAGCCATCGCCCTGACAGAAGTATAGAGTCATAAAATTTAGTTAGAGGAGAATTTGGAAATCTATTAGTTCCCTTACCTTTCTCCATCTTACATCGTTTTACAGATAATGATGTTGAGGCTTAGAATGAGTAAAAGATTTTGCCCAATTTCACAGAGAGTATAAGAGGGAGAAACCAGCAAGAACTCAAACATGAAGCTTCTGATTTGATATTCAAGGGTCTACATAAGTCTTGGGTCCTGATCCTGGATCTTTAGTTTATTAGCAAGATAACCTTGGCAATTTTTTTTCTCTTTCTGAAACTTAATTGGATTTATAAGTTGGAATACTGATCCCCATTCTGCCCAATCTCTCAGAGTTGTTGTGAGGATCAAATAAGATAATATAAGACTAGAAAGTAGATTTTGATAACCATAATGCAAGAATCTTATTATATTCTGAGAAAATGCTTAGGACGTTCAAATAGTATAATGGCATAATTTGGGACTTTTTCTTTAGAAAATATTCTTTAAGAGTTGTAGTATGGTTTTGAGGCATGGGACACTGCAGGTTTCAAAAAACTGAAAATCAGGATGTCCCAGAGAGCAATGGAGAAGTGAATGGTGAGTGTGAGTAGACAAGTAATACATTACAAAGACAAGAAGCCCAACAAATGCCCTCAAAGAAATGTATGTTAAAAAGAAGATGCCTTAAAAGTATAGGGAATTATTTGTTAATTAAGAGTTTACTAGGAATTAGAGTTAAGTAGTATTAATTAAAAAATAATTCTCTACAAAAGATAAAGAGTATAGAGTAACAGAAAACTTCAAATGCAGTAACAAAGAATTGGACACAACTGAAATGACTGGACAATATATAGCCAGAGAATGCAAGAACTCAGGACTTTCTGACCCCAAGATTATCATTTTATTCTGCCTCTTTATCATGTATATAATTATATGTTTACATACTGTATTCTCTACTTTTCCCCACCCCCTCCTCCATGGTTCTCTCAGAAAAGGAGAAGAATTGTCCTTTATTTATCCCTTTCACAGCTAAGAATTAGATAGCCCAGGGAAGTGTGGCTAGATCTTAGAATCATATATCTTGAACTAGAAATGATTTTAGAGGTCATCTAGTCCAGTCCTCTCAGTTTACAGAGAGGTGTGAAGTAAAGAACTTGCCCAGTGAAGGAAACATACTTAGTAAGTAGCAGAATCAGGTCCCCTAACTCTAAGTTCCATACAATTTTTGTGTCCACAGAAACATAAATATAAAGCAAGAATAATGTGATACGAATTAAAGTCAAGGAGTCAAGAACAATAGGAAGAGAATGAAACACAATGGGAAGAGTAACCTGTGTGACGTTGGTCAAGTCACTTAATCTCTTAATTCTCAAGGAAGCACACTAAGACTATAAATTACAGCTGAATGGCTGATTTACTTTGGTGGAGAGAATTCCCATACTGGTTGTTCCTTATCCCAATGAAATTTCAGTTCTCAGCCAAAAAGGGAGAGGGAAAATCCCTCCATGGGAAAACCTTCATGTATGAGGTTTCTGCTGAGTCTTTCTGTGATGGAAGATAAGTATTCTAAGAGAAAGGGATGCAATACAGTTAAGGGACCCAATTAAAGGATAAGGAGGTGGGAAACAAAGGATCATTTGTTGGGAAAGAGGTTAATTTGTCAAGGAAAAGGCATGAAAAGGAAGAAAATGTTTATAATAATGTCAAAGCCAGTTGAATACTACCTGATTGACAGCCTTGCTCCTATGTCCATGGTCTCCACTGAGATCTTCATAAGCATCATATCCAACTGGAATTGTTGTTCATCTTTCACTTTTGAAGAAGACCAATGAATGCCACGAGGTGATGTGATGTCTTGACATGCACATGAATTGGATTTAATTGGAGCAGAGTTTCACAAAGTTGTTGGCCTCACTCTTTCTTCCAGTTATCAAAGTTCAGTGGTAAGACAAAAGTCATAATGAATGGTAATGATCTGGGAAGCAGTGGATGACCTTGGCATCTCTGATGTCTAACAAAGCTCTAAGTGCTCCACAGCACTTTCCTCTTCCTCAGCCACCTTCCTGGCCCTTGGAACAAATTGTTCTCATCTATGCCTGCTGTTGAGAGAAATCTTCATGTGCTTGGGGTAGACACCTTCTAACTCACTGACAGGTTTGTAGTCCATCAAGTATACTCAACCATGTTTTTAGCTCATCTGTCAAATTGATTTACCAGGGTGACCACTGTGCATGCTATAGATTTTTGGAGGCACAAGTGAAAATTGGGTGGCAGGCAGGCACCAAAGGAGGAAAATGACAATATTGACTACCTTTGCTTCTGCTACTAACTAGCTACCTTGCAAGCTCCTTACCATTTTAGTCTCTTCATAGCATTGAGAAAGAGAGGGCAGATGTCATATACCAACTTTATAACTTAAAAAACTGAGGTTGAGGGATGGGTAGAGAATCTTGGTCGAGGGTCATAGGAAAGATAAAATAAAAGTATGACTAGGACTTATAAAGTGCAAGCACATTAGAATTCAAGATCTATTATTAGCCAGCTATATAAATGAGCAGGGTCAGAGTGAAGTTTGCATCTTCTATAAATAATTTCCACCTTATTTTCAGATACCTAACTCAACGGAGCCTTCTATTCTTGGACAGTTTTAAAGTTTACATTTTTGTCATTGCTGCCTTTGACTTTTCCATTTTTAAAAAAAGTTGTTTCTCAGTTACATTAAAGGCTCTTGTAAGGCTTATGGGGAAGATTTATTTTTCATCCTTTCAGAGTATGAACCAGGCCTAAGTTTAAGGGAATGACCCTAACTTGTAGCAGGATGGATTTTAGTTGTAGAGAAAGATGACTTCTTGACAATTTAGTCTTTCAGACATTAGGATATATAGTTATCTTATCAGGAAGACTTTAAGCATAAATTTGTTTCCCATCATCTTGTAATCACCTGACCTTTAAAAGTCTTCCCTAATTCTCAAGGTCACATGGTATAGCAGACAGACCTTGGGAAGCAGAATGGGCAGTCTGAGCAGTCATGGACTTGACTTGATATTTAAAGCTTATGGGATCTTGAGGTTGTCAATTTACCTCTCAGAGCTTGAGTTTCCTAATTTTTAAAATGGGGATGATAATAATTCTAATGTCAAACTCACAGGGTGGGCAGGAGGGTCCAGTGCGATAATCTCTGTAAATGTCTTTGCTAATCTTCAGGTATTATATAAACATCACTTATTACCCTTCCCCACACTTAGAATCATTTCAGGTCTTTATATTCTCTCAACCACACTCTCCTAAATCCTGCCAGATTCTCTCAATTCATAGAGGTTTTATGAGGAGCCACTGAACAGTTGCGAAAGTTCTTTGGAAAGAATAATATATACTACCAGATATAACAGTGGTTTTCTTCTCAATTAATTATTTATTAAGTAATACCAGATACCAACCATTATGCTAGGCTTTGGATCTATGAAGACAGAAGGAAAAAAAAGAAGCAGTTCCTGTTCTCTAGGAGCTTACCTACTGAGGAAATTATCACTCTCTAAAGGTGAGGGGGGGGGTCCCCTGGAATTCTGGGTGAGTCTTGACCCTGTATCTTGCAGGAATTCCACCCTGCCATTTTCCATGTTACAGTATGACAGAGAAGAAGATACTGAGAAAAGGTTGGCAGGAATGGAGAGAGCAGGTCAGGAAGCCAGGAGAAGGAGGTCGGGAAAGTAGGGTCTAAAGAAGTGATTCTCTAAGTCTAGTCCAAGGACTCCTGAGTGAGGATGGAAGGGGTCAGAGTTGATGGGGGGTGGAGGTCCTACAAGGTCAAAGTCATTTTCTTTTTTTTTGTCATCCTTTAAATAAATAAAAATCATTTCATTGATCATGTCCACAACAGATAGTTACAGTTTATTTAGATGTGGATATAGAGACCATTAAATCCCATTTAGTGGGGATGACATGCCATTCAGGCATTTGAAAAATAGAAAAAAGTAATTATTTAAACAGTAATCTGGAATTTTTATTTTATTTTGAACTAGGATACTAGAAATTTTTTAATGACACATGAAACTGAAAACTCTTAAAAATCAGTGCTTCATAATACTTTTGCATTCAACAGTTAAAATCACTAATCACTGATCTGCTTTTTACTCCTCACTGATCTTTTCTGACTATATCCTTAGATGAATGTATATGTAAACACCACATTCTATCTTTTTATCACTCAATGAATAGTAAAAAATCCTTAAGCAAAATTTCATTCTCCCAACAGAGGATTAAATGCCATGACTTATGCATCTCTCTTCTTATTTCTTTCTCTTAACTGATAATTGTTTTAATTTTTTATTAAAATTTTATTTTTAAAATAATATTAAATCATTTTCATAATAATATTAAGACATTATTTGCCTAGTAAATTATTTCTCCTGTTTCTAACCATGTATCTTTGTGAAGTCAGATATCCTTCATATATTTCAACCAAAACAACATATGGTAACAGACTGAATACAGAAACAGATAATCAACATTCAGCTATCTTCTATTAAGCTGGCACAATAAAGAAATTTGTGAAAATATATAAAAAGAAATGCCACTCTTCTCACCAATGTTTTTGTTTTGAAAAGTAGCTATTTTAATTAAGATGTTAAATTTTTATTGTTACTTTTAATGAATTATTAAGTTTTTTAAATTATCAGTCCTCATTCTAGTGCAGTAAATCTTAATACGCATAGTAGAGTAAATATTAATACTCATAAAACACATAAATACAAATAAAAGCTCTTTGGGGTCATATTTTTTTTAATGTGAAGGGGTACTCTGACCAAAAAAATTGAGAACTGCTGATCTATAACGATATATTAGAAAGCTGATCAAGGGATCCCATTTTTAAAGATTTCAGGGCCAGGACCTTTATTAGAAAAAAGGCTGTCTAGGCATGTGTCCTGCCCCTTGCTGAAAGATCCATACTTTGCTGGAATATCATGTCAGGACATGAAACTCATTTTCAGTTCCTGAGGCTTTAGATAGGGCTGGGAGTGGACGGTTGTACTAAAGACTATTGATGCCCAAGTCAGAAAGTAAACCAATCTATGACCCTTTAGAAGAATGAGGAAGTGACCTCTACCTCCCTTTTGGGCCTTTCTCTTAGTGTCTATAATTCTTTTCCCTTGTTCTTGCCAAAAGGTGGAAAAGTAAGTGATTTCTTTCTTTCCTACTCTCCATCTTGACTAATGACAATGACAGCTACAAGCTCAGGATAGCTATAGTAAATGCCTGATTAAGTAAGCGTGGGTAAAATGTATTTCCTTCACTGAGCACGTCATCAATTAGTAATTCTGAGAAATGGACCTTTCTAACTTTGGTGGCAAGCTAATAGGTTGAAAGTTTCTTACTTGGTTGTAGGCTGCCCAGCAGAAGGTGATTGCCATAAGAACTCATTTCTTGGGAGAAAAGAGCACCTTTGCTATGAGTATGACAGAGCAGAAAGGATACAACAGAAGAAAAAAAAAAAGATAAGGGAGACAAAGGGACAAAGAGAAAGACAGAGTCAGGGAAAGGAAGAGAAAGGGAGGATAAAGAGTAGAGAGAAGGGAGATGGATCAAAAGATTGGAAGGAGAGGGAAAAAGAAAAAGGGAGAGAGGATCCAAAGGTGGGAAGATAATTGGGGAAAGAGATAGAGGAGGCAGAAAGAGGGGCAGGGAAAGGGAGGCCAGAGGAGGAAGAGAGGAGTGAGAGAACCTCCTCTCTTTGGGGGCTGAGAAGTCAGGACTTCTCAAGATGAGCCAGTTTTAATTGGACCAGTGGCAGCTCAAGGGGTGGATACTTTACAACAGAAAACAGATGCCACCTTTATTTCAAGAGTCATCCCTAAATCTAGGGCTGGACAGTCCCTTTCTGGATCTCAGCTGGCATGCCAGATGCACACAATAAAATTTAAAAATAATCAAGGTTTTTTTTTTTTTTAAAGTCCAGTTACAGTACTATCTTGATGACCTTCATCAAGTTTGGATTCCTCAAGTGAAAGGGCAGTGAAGCAAAGATGAGAATCAACTCTTTCCATCAACAATTTCTTTAAAACAGCCTGGGAGATTTTTTAAAAATTACTGTTAAATTCCTGCAGAATTTATCTCAGAAAGAATTTCAAAGTTTGTAATTCTCACTTACAAAGAATTTTTCTCCTGCACTGACTAACTGAGCTTCTTCCCCTTATTAAAGACTGGCATTTTAAAAAGACAAAATTTAGATCCATTTATTGCTAGGAAAAAATAACCTGAATGGAACTTTTCTCCGGGCTCTAAGAAGTCATTGAACTCTTGAGTTTAGACTTTAGAATGCCTGAAGCCCATCAAACTTTCAAGGTGGGGAAGGAATGATTAAACAAGAGTTGTCAAGAGAAGACTTGATTAAAGGACTGTTACAAAGAAAAATAATCAATTTAATCACTCACCAGCACCAAAGATTCTCATAGACACATTCATAGAGAATTACAGATGAATTTAATAGTTGCTTTTTGAATTCAAATAAACTAAATTGAATTAGATTATATTGGATTTGTGCAAATATGAAGTCATCTGTTCCATCCCATTTTATAGATGATCTAAAAACATCCATAAAACTTATTTAAGAAACTATTAGGAAGGCCTTCTTATTAAGTATTTATTAATTAATTAAGGACCACCCTATTAATTAGTGAGTTCCCTTTCATGAAAAATGTTTAAGTAAAAACTAGATGACCTTGTGCTGGGGATATTGTTTAGGAGATTCTGGCTTTCATGAGGTAGGGCAGGATGAGATAATAATAATAACAATAATCATAGCTGGTATATATAAAGTGTCTTAAGGTTTGCAAAGTACTTTACATAAGTGATTCTCTTGATTTGAAAAGAATAATTAAGTAAAGTAGGCACTATTATTATTATTATTCCCCTTCCTCCATTTTGCAAATGAGAAAACTAAGGCCAGGGAAAATCAAGTGACTTGAGTAGGGTCATATAATTAGTAAGTTTTCTAGGCAAAATTTTAAATCAGATCTTCTTGACCCCAAGACTAACATTCTTTTTACCGTGTGACCTAGCTGTTTTAGCTAGTTGATTGTAAGGGTTCCTTCCCATTCAAAGATTCTATGTTTTCAGACCTTAATATTTAGCGTCTTTTGTCATCTCAATAAAGCAGAACCCAATTTTATGCCAACACAAGTGAATTCAGGTATATGCAACTGGCAATTAAAAAATAAAGAAAAAATATGTAAAATAAATGTTTTTAATTAAGTGATGAATCTGCTCCATTTTCTCAAGCAGCATAAAGTTTCATAGTGGTTTAACCAATGATTCTCATTCTTGTTTTGAGAAGTATTAGTGTTAGTACATTGTTCTGCACCAAATATTAGCTCTCTGGTAATTGTTTAGAGTTCTCATTTGTAACAAACCATGTCCACAGCAGAGTAGTGCTTCTCTTTGTTTCCTTAACACTACTTAGATATTAATAATGGCCTCAAAATATAAGAGTAGTGATTCTGGGAGCTCTGATAAGCCCAAGAAAAGTATGTTTGTATAAGAAATACTAATTTAAAATGAGTAGGAGCAACAAAGTCTGATGAGCAACTGTGCATGACAATTATTATCTATCGGCAATGCGAGGATACAGGACAACTCCAACAGACCCAGGATGGAAAATGCTCTCCATGGTTTTAGAAGGAAATTTAGATTGACAGGCTGAATGTAGATTGAAGCAGGCCATTTTTTCACTTTATTTCCTCCATGAATTTTTCTCTAGCATAAGTGATATGTGTCTCTTTTCACAACACGATGAACAGAGAAATATGTAATGGTTACCTGTATATCATATTACCTACCATCTTGGGGAAGGAGAAAACATGGATCACAAAATGTCAGAAAACTAATATTAAAAATTTTATCAACATGTAACCCGGTACGAAAATATTTATAGCCGCGCTTTTCATGGTGGCAAAAAACTGGAAAACGAGGGTATGCCCTTCTATTGGGGAATGGCTGAACAAATTGTGGTATCTGTTGGTGATGGAATACTGTTGTGCTCAAAGGAATAATAAACTGGAGGAATTCCATGTGAACTGGAATGACCTCCAGGAATTGATGCAGAGTGAAAGGAGCAGAGCCAGAAGAACATTGTACACAGAGACCAATACACTGTGGTAAAATTGAATGTAATGGACTTCTGTACTAGCAGCAATGCAATGATCCAGGACAATTCTGAGGGATTTATGGAAAAGAATGCTACCCACATTCAGAGGAAGTACTACAGGAGAGGAAACACAGAAGAAAAGCAACTGCTTGAACACATGGGTTGAGGCGGACTTGGTTGGGGATGTAGAATCGAAACTATCAATGCAACTATAAACAATTTGGAAATAGGTCTTGATCAATGACACAAGTTAAAACCAGTGGAAATGGCATGGACTATGGGGGTGGGGGGTCCTGGGGTGAAGGGGAAAGTAAGAACATGAATCATGTAACCATGATAACTTTTCTAAAAAATAAAAATTATTTAAAAAAAACATGTAATCTGGAAAAAATTAAGAATTTAATTAAAAAATGATGGGATTTGCTGTTATGGGTGATTTTCAACTTATGTGAAAGGTCTTGGAACATACTGGTCTTATAAAATGAGGTCCTATTGTATATAAGAAAATATGAAAAGAGTAGGTAACCATTCGTTAAAGGGATGGGAGCTGAAATTGAGAGAGTTGGGGCAAAATAATGGGATCTTGCCTACTCTCCATCTCTCCAGGGAGGCTCCCTCATTTCAAAATTTTGGGTTATAGTTTAATCACCCTAGGGGCTGTTTCCCCCCCCCTAAAAACAATGAACTTTTACTAATAATTAGAGTATACTGCCACCAGCAAGTAGAGGTAACTACATCAGGGCTATGTGGTCTTCAACAGTAATGATTATGCTACAGAGATGTTTTGCTTGACATTTTTCCAGCTTTAAAAAAATGAAAATATGACATCTTTCTTACTGAAATATTTGATTATTCATTTATTCATTCAATAAACATTTGTTAAGCACCTATTTTGTACCAGGCACTGTACTAATGATATTTCTAAAAAAAATTCTAAAAGTATATTTAACATACACAAATATTTTAAAAAGACAATATTTGCAAAATGTTTTACAAGCCTTAAAGGCAATATAGAAAAAGGCAAAAGACAGTCCCAACCCTAAAGGAGTTTAAATTCTAATTTTGGAGGGGAACAACATGTAATCATATACAAAGTAAACTACAGAGGGATAATGATAATTAATATTTTATGTAGGTCTTTAAAGTATGGAAAGCACTTTACATGTATTATCTCACTTAATCCCAATAACAATGTTGTAATTATTATCCCCATTTTTCAGATGAGGAAAGTATAATTAAGGGATTTCCCCAGGTCACACAGTTAGTAAACATCTATGGAAGGATTCGAAAGCAAATCTTCCTGCCAAATCTGGAGGCCACTGGGCCACACCATTTACCTCTTCCAGTTCAATAGTACATTTCTAGCTACCAGATTAAATCTTCCTAATATTCTGTTTTGATCATGTAACAGTCAATGCCCCTTTCCTAACTTCCAATGGCCTGTGCATACAATACATACTCCTTAGCCAGAATTTAAGACCTGCTACAATTGGCCCCACTTTATCTTTTCAGCTTTTTCTTTCTTTTTATACTTCTAACAAACTCTTTTTTAATCAAACTTGGTTGTTTCCAAATAAACACATCTCTTTCTCTGTTCCCTAATTGTGGTTATTGTTCCACCCACTTTGAATTATCTTCCCCTTTCTCTCTGCCTATCCATATCAAAGTCACTTTTAAAAGTTTAGCTTAAACTCCATTTTTTCTTTTAAAAGTCTGGACTGAAATGACCTTTGAATTCCAATAGCAATAATTATTTGCATAATTCTAATTTGGAATTATATATTGTTTTATGTTGTATCTCTCATTATCTTAAAATGCTATTGATAATTTATATTCTTACTTAAACAATCAAGTTTATACTTTGTCAATCCAACTCCTTGAAGAAAAGGAATAGCTTTTTGTATTTCTTTTTTATAACTATGTTTTATATGATAGGTGCTTGATAAAAATTTGTTGATTTGATTTTATAGATCTTATACAGCAAAATGTTAAAAAGAAATAGATGGATGGGGCAGCTAAGGGACCCAATGGATTGAGAGCCAAGTCTAGAAATAGGCCTTGGTTCTAATCTGGCCTCAGATACCCCTTAGCTGGGCAAGAGAGAAAGAAAGGAAGGAAGGAAGAGAGGGAGGGAGGGAGGGAGGGAAGAAAGGAGGAGAGAAGGAGAGAAAGAGAAAGAGAGAGAGAGAAAGAAAGAAAGAAAGAAAGAAAGAAAGAAAGAAAGAAAGAAAGAAAGAAAGAAAGAAAGAAAGAAAGAAAGGAAGGAAGAAAGAAAGAAAGAAAGAAAGAAAGAAAGGAAGGAAGGAAGGAAGGAAGGAAGGAAGGAAGGAAGGAAGGAAGGAAGGAAGGAAGGAAGGAAAATGGTTGGATATCACTTTAGTAGCTTTCATACTAATTCTATCAGTTCCCAATCCCCTCCCACTCAAATTACCTTATTTTGACTTTTTTTGTTTGTTTGTTTGTTTGTTGCATTTATATGTACTAATATAGAGACAGTAATATAGCCAAGTGGATAGAGGATGGGGCCTGGAATCAGGAAGACCTGAATTCAAATCTTGCCTCAGACATTCACTAACTATAGAACTCTAGTCAATATTCTCAACCTCAGTGTCTGAATCTTACTAGCTATGTTATTCCAGGCAAGTCATTTAACCTTTGTTTGCCTCAGTTTCTTCATCTTTAAAATGGAGATAACAGCACCCATACTGTGTGAGTATCAAATAAGATAATCTTTGTAAAGTGCTTAGCACAGATCTTGGCACATAAAAAATGCTTATTAAAGGCTTGTTTCATCCAATCCACACCCACACTCAAACCATTCCCCTGTTTGCTCAAAGCCACAAGGGTGTAAGCATCATTCTACTACACCACAGTGCCATCTCCTAAAATTTCTGTTTAAAAACTGAATTTCCCAAATGCTTGATCACATGGGTGGATGGGGATATGATTGGGAATGCCGACTCTAAGCAATCCCCCGAATGCAAATATCAATAATATGGAAATAGGTCTTGATCAATGACACATGTAAAACCCAGTGGAATTGCACATTGGCTTCAGGAGCAGGGTGGGAGGAGGGGAAGGAAAGAACATGAATCATGTAACCATGGAAAATTTTTCTTAATTAATCAATTAAAAAATAAAAACTGAGTTTCCAGGGAGGCAAAGAAATTTTCTTTAATAAATACTTGTTGACTACCTGCCTGCCTGCCTAACTACCTGATAGGTCACTGGATTGGAGCAAAAGTACTCCCTAATGATTGAGGCTCCCAGCAGTGGGGAGGAAACAAGATGCATAGGGGCAATGAAAGCCAGCCTAGGTGCCTCCACCTCCACAAAATGGAGGCCCTTATGAAGTGTTTTGAAAAAGTGCTATAAGACACACAAAAAGGGAGAGATTGCATTCATCTGGAGGAAAAGGCAGCTTGGCCATAAAAGAAGAGGTTATCAACAGGCAGATGCACTCCAGTAGACCTGCTCAAACACAAAGAGGAAAGAAGGGCAATATAAGATGGCAGAACAATGAATGATCCACTTTGGCCAGAATTTAGAGTGTATGAAGTGGAGTGAAATGGAGCTTGAAATGTAGGTTGGAGAAAGAGTGTGGAGAGTCCTCAATTCAAGGCTAAGAAATTTTCATTTAATCCTTTCCTCTGACAATTAGCATTCCTGGTTTCCTTTAAATCCAGCTAAAATCTTGCCTCCTACAAGAAACTTCCCAAAGCCCTCTTAGTTCTAGTGTCTTCCCTCCATAAATTATTTCCTATTTATCTTGTCTACAGCTTGCTTTATATATACATATATGTTTGTTTGCATGTCATTCCCCACCTCCCCCCAAAGTAAATTATAAGTTCCTTGAGGACAGGGACTACCTTTTGCTTTTTCCTGTGATCCCAGTGCTTAGTGCAATGTCTGACACATAGTAGACACTTAAAGAACTGAAGAGAACTGGAGAGAAGAGAGTGAAATCAAAGGTCCTTGTTTTCACTGAAGTGGGAAGGAGTCAAAAGCAAAGTTCCTTCTGAGGGGGTACTTACAAAGAGGACTCTGGGTGGGGTAGCAGAAGCCATGGACAGATAAGAAAGAAGGTCTTAAATTCTGGATGAAAAGGGTTCTTAAAGGAGAGGAACTTCTGAGGGCAGTCAGTTGTGAGAAGGAGCCAGAGAGAAAAATACTATTTAAAAAAAAAAAAACATTTCTGTTAAGTGGCAAAACCAGCAGCTGTACTAGATTAGCTGTTCCCTCTCCTTTCCTATTTTTGGACTTGGAAAGAAAATGTGCAAAATGATTTCTGTTTTGGAGAGAATTAGAGAAGGAGGCCAGATTTGGGGGGATAGAAGAGTGCAGGACATAGGACTCTGGAGCGAGAGAGTGGATATGACAACAAGGACCAAATCAGAAGAACGGCAGAAGCAGCAGGAGGAAATAAAAGCCTGTAAGCCTGAGGGACCTCCTTCCCTGGGAGCACTGATGAAATCACCATTGTCTTTCATTCCAGGAACATGGGGGAAAACACTTCCATGGCTAGAGGTGGGGCACAACCCAAGGACAAATGCCAAACATATGGATCTAACAAGGGCAACATACAAAGCCTGGGGTTAGACCTACCAGGGATAGTGCCTTAGTAGCAAAAAACACAACTAGGGTGAGACAGCTAGAGCTTTGTTTCAGGGTGCCAACATCAGGGAAATACTTTTTGCGGTGTGGGGGGTGGGAAGGAAGATCAATCTTTGCCCTGAAGTGGTCCACGGATTACCATCACTCTGCCTCACAGTCATCCTCCAGCTTATGTGCTGATCCTTTATCCTCTCTGGTTCCATGTTGCCACCCTCAGGATTCTATCACCATGGCACCCCTCTTTTGGCACTACCTGTCTTCTCCCCCTAAACTCCTTGAAGATCAGATCTTCTAGGAGATAGGCTAACCCCTCTCCTTACTCTGCTCTGCCCATGATCAGACTAGATTGTCCTATGGCCAACTTCTTTGATCCAGCTCTACTCAACTGTTTTTAATCCAGGTGAAAAAAAAATATTCCTAGTTATGGTTCTGACTTCGAGGCATGTATATATATTTTTCCATGTGGAAAATTAAGTAATCAGGTACAGGCTTGGACAAAATGACGGAGTAGATAAGGGTTTTTTTTGGTGACTCTAACATCTCTGTTCCATATACTTTTTCCTCCTCGGGTCCCTTAGGGTGAGTCTTAATGGAAGATATAACAAATTAATTAGCCTAAGAGTGAGATTCAGGCCTTCAACCTACCTTTCCCCTATTTCATATTACTCCTCTTTGTAGACTATATATTCCAGTTAGGCTGAACTATTAACTGTCAACTTAATCTCATTCTAGATTTTGGGGTTTTTTTTTGTCTGGGTCCTTGGGCAACAGTTATTCTCTATTCAGAAAAAAATCAATTTAATTCATAAAGTTTACTAAGTACCTACTATGTGTAAGTTATCATTGAAGGTACTGGTAAGTTCAAAGACAAAAACAACAGCCCCTGCATTCAAGGCATTTAATCTTCTCAAGGGGAAGAGAGAATGTGGGGACAGAGTCACTAACTTGTAGAGTAGGTCCCCTAGGCAAATCTATCCCAAGTTGATGTTCTATGTAGATCTACATCTACTCAAAATCATAGCTCAGGAGCCCCTACTAATGTGTTTACTTTTGCTAATCAGTCAAGGATTATATTAGTTCAAAACAAAGGCATTTATAAGGTAATCACCTAGTTTTTTAAAAGGAGCAATAAATCCCCACAAACTTGGGACACACTTTCCCATAAATAAGTATACCATAATGTAGAAGAATAGACACATAAACTGTAGAGACAACATGAACGTAAGGAACATATATGTAGAGAAGAAGCTCAAACCTCTGAAGTTGCTAAGCCCAATCTTTTGGTGATGACCTCAGGCTGCTTTCACTGAACCTGCTCCCTACTGATCATGCTCAGTTTCTTGTGGACATGTGGATGCAGCGTGTGGTCTAAAACAGACATGGGAATTTCTTGACATTGTAATTTTTGCTTTTCTGATCTGACAGTTGCTGCCAATTCCCTGCCAAGCATGGTTCCACTGGGCGTGAAGATAGAGAGCTTCTCTTCACTTCCAGTTTCTGGCTTCTGCTCAAGTTCCCAGCTGATGTGCTTTCTTGTAAGAGGAGGCATGAGTCTTGCCATTACCCTTCTGGCTAAAAGCATAGAAGCCTTTTTCTATAGCTTTTTCAGGAAAGCAAAGCCCTGACACACTCAGTCATGACAAGGGGGGAAGGGAGAAACCTTACCTGCTTTTCTCCCAAAATTAATGGTGATGGAGGTCTATCTGTCCTATTCTCTGGAATAAACATCTCCTATTAGAAAGAGATTCCTCATCTTAGCTATCAAACACTTAGGAACATTAGGCAACATTAAGCAATATCTTCAGGCTTAAGACTACTTTTTAAATTCAATTTTCAAGTCACCAAAGGCATCTCTTGGAGGCTTCACTCTGACTTAGAATTAGAAAGTCCTTGTGGCTCTCTGCTTAACTTTCTGATTCTAAAATATATTATCTATATTTGTTTAGAGACTGCCTTCCCAATCAAGTGGAAGGGAGGCTTTCTGAGATTCATATTTCTGTTTGGGACATGTTGAGTTTGAAAGGCTGACAGAAAAGTAAAATGGAAATTTCCAGCAGGTAATTCACAAAGTGAAACAGAAACTCAGGAAAGAAATTAGCATTGGGGACCCAGATTTTAGAGATAGCTGCATAAAGATCATAATTGTACACATGAGTACTGGTGAGATCACTAAGGGAGAGAATATAGAGTGAAAAAATACACTATCATTAAAGGACATCCACTCTTGGGAGACAACATAAGGATGATGAATCAGTAAAGGAGACTGAAAGGAAATGGTTCAATAGATAGAATAAAGAGAAAATGGCAGTATCATGGAAGAAGAGATACTACATAGGAGAGAATGTGGTTAAGAATGTAAAGAACAGCCTCAAAATGTCAAGAAGTAGGAGGATTGAAGAAAGCCATCAGATCTAATAGTGAAGACAGTAGTTGGGAGAGCAGTTTTACTTGAATGATGTCAGGATGAAAAGGAAATGAAGATACTGAGAATAAATTATTTTCTAGAAGCTTGCAGGAAATGGCAGAGAGGAAAGAAATGGATTCGAAAATTTGCAGGAGGCAGAGAGGTTGGCAAAGTCAAGCAAAGGGATTTTTTGTTTGGTGGAGTGTAGGAGATCTAGTTATGTCTTTAGACAATAGGAGATAGTAGAAAATCAAATATGTGAGAGAGAGAGAGAGAGAGAGACAGAGAGAGAGAGAGAGACAGAGAGAGAGAGAGAGAGAGAGAGAGAGAGAGAGAGAGAGAGAGAGAGAGAGAGAGAGAGAGAGAGAGAGAAAGTGATGATCAAAAGGGAAAGTTTCTAGTGAGAAGAAAGGAGGATATATAGTTGGCCCTTGGAATGAAGTACCACCTCAAAGACAAGAAAAACAAGGCAAGAATAGGTCAAGATATAGAGGGGTTTCCAGGTATTGAAGAGAATAAAATAATTAACAGTTGATGGCTAATATTTTCTCAATAAAATAGAAACTGATAACCTGAGAGGGAGAGGTTAGGGAAAGTATAGGAAGTTTAAGTGAAAAGAGAATTGGGAACAATTGCTGAGAGGGCAATAGTTTTGCAGCACAATAGTGAAACCCTAGTTGAGATTAGAGAATATAAATTTGTAATAGATACCTAATTGTCACAGTGGGATATTCAGCAACATTGTAGGAGCAAAGAAGAGTGTTTTCATTATTTTTAATTGTGAATTTTTTAAATTGTATTAATATTTTTTGGATTTTTTTAATATAATCTACATTTCCCAAATTATGTCTCCCCTTCCCAGAGAAACTCTTAATAGTTTCTAATAAGCTTTAGTAAAGTTGGATTGGTGGAGATTTCTTTCACAGGAGAAGTGAAGAATACAAAAAGGGCTAGACACTAGAATATAGCCACAATTGTATCAGGGCCAAGAGTCTATTAAAATATCCTCAGTCTCTCATTGTCTTAATGATGCTGGCTTACTTTACTCTAAAGAAAAGCTTGCCCCATGCAACATGTTTTACGTCTGTTGCTTCCCATGAGATCATGGAAAGTTCATCTCCAGCAAATGAATTCTGCAGCATTTTTATGAGTTCTGCTATTGTTTCCTTCCACATCTGTGCATCAGGATAATGTGGGTTATATCTTTCTTGCATCTGCTCAGTAGAGGCCAGTGTCCATGGTCTTGAATAAAAGATCCTCTCTGGGCTATTGCACCTGTTGAAGATTTTGAAGGTTATTTTTATTGTTCTTTTTCATGTTGATGGCTTGGAGCCAGACATACCCAAGGAAGTAAATCCCAGGGAGTAGGGAGGTAGGCAGGGATGCTCTGAGAAGGCTGAAGGTGAAAGCTGAGAAACCCTAATGGGATGCTGACCCAAAAGAAACATTTCCTCTCATTGTTCCCCCACCTCTGGCTGTTTGGTGTTGCCATCCATCCTTCCTCTCTCTTTCACAGAGCTGTTTTTTTTGTTGTTGTTTCTCCCAGCTGGTGTGTTCCCTTATGAAAAGTGCATTAATAAACCCAAAGTGCCAAACTCTCTCTATCCCCAACAGACACACTTGGTGCTGCATACTAACAGCTGCAGTTGCAAACTCAGAGTTAGAGCTGTTTTGTGTCATGTCAAAATTCAGTTGTATTCTTTAGGTACATCCCACATTTCTGAAAATCAAAGTAATCTGAGTGGCTAGTTGTTGTTGAGTTGTTTCAATCGTGTCTGACTCTTAGAGATACCATTTGGGGTTTTCTTGGCAAAGATAAAGAAGTGTTTTTCCATTTCCTTCTCTAGCTCATTTTACAGATGAGGAAACATTCCAATAGGGTTAAGTGATTTTTCCAGGATCACACGGCTAGTGTCTGAGGGTAGATTTGAACTCAAGAAGAGAACTCTTACTGACTCCAAGACTGGAACTCTATCCACTATGTCACTTATCTGCCTATGGACTTGGACACAAAGATATTTTGTTGGGGGGGAGGGGGTATAGGGGCAAGTAAAACAAAACAAGGACCAAAGACAAAAGCCATGAAAACATGTAGAGACCATGGGACATTACTGAAAATAATGCAGGGAGATAGTTGGGGCAGGACCAGGGAAGAACTCACCTTGGATACAAAACCCTCATTTGATAATTTCATATTTAAATTAATTATTGTTAGTATCTAGGTACCAAGCCTAGCTGTTTTAATGATGCTGAAGGAATGAAAATCCTGTCAGTACCCATTAAATTTTAGGGCTAAGAAAATAACCCAACTGCCCTGCCCTTTTTATGACTTTTCCTAGAGACAATATGGTTTGATTCCGTACATTTTAGGTTTCAGATACCAATAGGTTTTGCACTTTCTTCCTTCAGAGCATCATGCATAGATCACTTTACCTCTTCATGTAAATTTGCTCCAGGGCTTGAAAATTTAAAAAATTTCTAAGTCATTATGAAAATTATAATGAATACTTTGTCAATTATCCACAAAAGATGAGAATTCACCCAGTCCTTGAGCCTCTTGTTAGAAATAAAATGAGGGGCCTGAGATAGTTTTTGTCTTGTTTGTTTGTTTTTTTCCAAGAAGAGTCAGCTACACTGATTTGAATCTCTAGAAGGGAGAGAAAAGCAAAAATATGGACCTACCCTCAAGGAGCTCAAATTCTAATAGAAGCAACCACATGCAAGTAGCTATATGCATTCCAGACATACACAGTGTAAATGGAAGGTAATAAGCAGAGAGAAAGAACTAGAAGTAAAAAGGACCCTCTTTTGGAAGATGGAATTTAAGCTTAAATTTTCAAGGAAATCTGGGAAACCAAGAGATGGAGCTAGTCAATTATATCAAAGGTTGAAAAGAACTTAAGGAGGATGAGGATACAGAAAAACCTGTGATACCTGGTAATTAAGAGATCATAGAGATGTATGAAGAGAGATAGAAATCAAGATAGTAGAATTAAGACAGGAACTCTTTGCACTCTCACAAATTCACCTCTAAACAACAACTTTTTAAAAAACCTCATAATGAATCCTTGAGTGAAAAAAAAAAAACAATAAAAAGACAAGGCGAGACAATTTTCCTGCCAAGACAAATTAGAAGGGTGGCAGGAAAGGCTTGTCTTATGTAAAAAGGAAGTGTAGTCTTGCATAGGCAGAATCTGGTTCTGGGCAAGCCAGGACTATGTTTTGCCCCAATAAGCCAGTAGAGCAGCTCCTGTCCCCTGTAGCCAAGTCCTTGAACCCTCCACCCCTTGGGGACCCAACCCTTGTGACTCTCTTGGCAGCTGTGTTGACAAGCAGGCCCTGAACCCCTAGCCCAAGAAACTTAAGACAATGCCTCTTTCATCATAGGAGTAGAACCCAACTTTAGCATAAAGGTAACAATCTCAAAATAGGCTGAAAAAACAAGCAAAACAAACAAAAACTATCCTGACTAGAGAAAGTTAATAATGACAGGGAAAATAAAGGCACAAACTGAGAAAAGGACAGCATCCAAATAGCTATATGTAGAGCCTCAAAAGAAAAGCTGAAATAGTGTCAGGTCCAAAAAGAATTACTAATTGAGTTCAAAAAGAAAAATTTTAAAATGAAAAAACAAGAGTAATAGAAGAAAAACAGAGAAAAATGAGAGTGATGCAAGAAAATTATGAAAAAAGAGTCAAAAGTTTGTTAAAGGAAGCACACAAAAAAATAGAAAGCTATACTAAAATTCACTGAAGAAAATAGCCCTTTGAAAAGTAGAATTGGTCAAATGAAAAAAGAGGTACAAACACTCAATTTTAAAAAAATTAAAAATTATAATTGGACAACCAAACACATTTCAAAAATGAAAAAAAAATAGAAGAAAGTGTGAAATATCTAATTGAAAAACAATTAACTTGGAAAATAGATCCAGAAGAGATATTCTAAGAGATATTAGACTAGATATGACTTTTTTTTGTTAAAAAAAAAAAGAACCTGAATATCATATTACAAGAAATGATTGAGGAAAACTGCCCTGATATTCTTGAACAAGAGAGGAAAATAAAAATTGAAAGAATCCACTAATCACCTCCCAAAATAAATCCCAAAATGCAAAATCCCCAGGAATATTATAGCCAAATTTCGAAGCTCCCAGGGCAAGGAGAAAATACTGTAAGCATCCAGAAAGAAACAATTCAAATATCATAGAGCAACAGTCAGGATTACAAAGGATTTAGCAGCTTCTATATTAAAGGATTGAAGAGTTTGGAATATGATATTCTGGAAGGCAAAAGAATTAGGATTACAACCAAGAATCATATACCCAGAAGATCTAAGAATAATCCTTCAAGGGAGAAAAATGGATATTTAAAGAAATTGAAGACTTTTAAGCACTCCTGATGAAAAGACCAAGTTCAAATAGGAAATTTGACTTACAAATATAAGACTCCAAAGAAGCATAAAAAGTTAAACAGTAAAGAGAAAACATTTAATATGACTAAACTACTTATATTCCTACAAAGAAGGTAATGTTTCTCATTTTTAAAAACTTTATGATTATTAGGGTAGTTAGAGGAAGTATACATAGACAGAGGGCACAGGAATAAGTTGACTAAGATAGGATGGTATTAAAAAAATTAAGAGGTGAGAAAGAGGATTGCTCTGGGAGAATAGAGAGGAGAGAAGTATAATGGGGTAAATTTGACAAAATAAATACCTATCACTTTTAAAAACACTAGAGAGCATAGGAATAAATGGAACTGTCCTTAAAATAATACCTAATATGTGTGTAAAACTGTCAGCAAACATCTATAATGAAGATAAGCCAGAAACCTTACCAATAAAATCAGAGTTGAAGAAAAGATATCCATCATCATCATTCTTATTCAATATTATACTAGAAATACCAGCTATAGTAATAAGAGGATAAAAAGAAATTAAAGGAATTAGAATTGACAATGAGGAACATAAGCTATTCTTTGCAGATGATATGATGATATATTAAAGAATCAACTAAAAAACTAATTGAAATAATTAGCAAATTTGGTAAAGTTGAAAAATGTAAAATAAATCCACATAAATCATTAGCATTTCTATGTATTTATACAAATGTCCAGATAGAAGAGATAGAAAGAGAAATTTCATTTAAAATAATTATAAACAGGGGGCAGCTGGGTAGCTCAGTGGATTGAGAGCCAGGCCTAGAGATGGGAGGTCCAAGGTTCAAATCTGGCCTCAGACACTTCCCAGCTGTGTGATCCTGGGCAAGTCACTTGACCCCCATTGCCTACCCTTATCACTCTTCTGCCTTGGAGCCAATACACAGTATTGACTCTAAGACGGAAGATAAGGGTTTTATTAAATAAATAAATAAAATAAAAATAAAAATAAAATAATAGTAAACAATGCAAAATACCTGAGAGTCTACCTGCCAAGACATACACAGGAACTATATGAACATAATAACAAAACGCTTTACAATTGGGAAAATACTAATTGCTCATGGGTAGGCTGAATCAATATAATAAAAAAGACAATTCTACCTAAATTAATTTACTTATTTGGTGTCATACCAATCAAACTACCAAAAAAATAAAAATAAAATTAATCTGGAAAAACAAAAGATTAAGAATATGAAGGGAATTCATGGGGAATAAAGTAAAGGAAGGTGGCCTAGCAATACCAGACTGCAAACTTTGTAGTATAAAGTGGTAATCATCAAAATAATTTGATACTAAGAAATATAGATCAAGGGGATGGATTAGGTACACAATACATAGGAGTTGAAGACCATAGTAATCTAGAGTTTGGTAAACAAGTGTTTGATTCAAGCTTTTTGAGAGGACTTATCTGACAAAAACTGCTGGAAAAACTTGAAAATAGTATGTCAAAAACTAGATATAGACTAACATTTTGCATCATATATCAAGATAAAGTCAAAATGAATATAAGATTTTGACATAAAGGGTGATATCATAAGCAAATTATGGGAGCATGGAATAATTTACCTATTGAATCTATAGATAAGGGAAGAATTAACGACCAAACGACATAGAAAGGATTCTAAGATATAAAATGGACAACTTTGATTATATTAAATTAAGAAGATTTCTGCAACAAACACAACCAAGATTAGAAGGAAAGCTGAAAGGTGGGAGGGGGGGTGAGATTTTGTAGTAGTTATCTCTGACAAAGGTCCCATTTCTCAAATATATAGAAGACTAAGTCAAATTTATAAGAATATATGTCATTCCCCAATTGATAAATGGTCAATGGATATGAACTGACAGTTTTCAGATAAAGAAACAAAGTATCAGATTGGCTATTATGACAGAAAATAAAAATAATAAATATTGGAGAGGATGTGGATAAATTGGGACACTAATGCACTATTGGTATTGTTGTGAACTAATCCAGTCAGTCTGGAGAGCAATTTGGAACTATGCCCAAAGATATATAAAACTTTGATCCAGCAATATCACCATTAGATCCATATCACAAAGATTAAAAAAAAAGGAAAAATGACCTCTTTATAAAAAAAATATATATATATATATGTATATATATATATATATAAAACTTCTCTTTTTGAGGTGGCAAAGAATTGGAAATTAATGAGATATTCATCATTTGGGGAATGGCTGAACAAGTTGTGGTATATGATAGTAATGGAATACTCTTGCTCAATAGGAAATCACCAGCATGATGATTTCAGAAATAACTGGAACAACTTACATGAACTGATGCAAGATCAAGGAAGTAGAACCAGGGAAACACTGTACACAGTAACAGCAATATTGTAAGATGATAGATTGTGATTGACTTAGTGATTCTCTGTAATACAGTGATCTAAGCCAATTCTGAAGGATTTATGATGAAAAATGCTATGTACCTCTAGAGAAAGGACTGATAAAATCCGAATGCATAAACATACTATTTTCACTTTATTTTCTTTTGGTTTTTTTAATATGTGTTTTCTTCCACATCATGACCAATATGGTAATAAGTTTTCTATGATTGTAGATGACATGTATAACCTATATCAAATTGTTTATTGTCTCTAGTGTAGAGGGGGAAGGAATGGAGAGAGGGATAAAATTTAGAGCTCAAATATTTACAAGATGAATGTTAAAAATTGTCTTTAAAGGTAATTGGAAAAGATAAAATATTGAAAGGTTTAAAAAAGACCATTGCTAATTTTAGAAAAGGAAATTTTAATTGAATGATGAGATAGGAAGCTAGATTGAAGAAGAATTACAGATTGAGAGAAAAAGAAGCAGAAACACCTAATCTAAATGACTTTCTCAAGAATATTGGCCAATCTTTCCTTGCTTCAATTCCCTCTCTAAAACAATGAGGATAATAGCACCTATCTCACTTGTTGTGAGGATATCATGAGATGATATTTGTCAAGTGCTTTGTCAACTTTAAATAATGTAATAAATACTAACTAGTATCTTTTAAAATAAGGATGATTAGCCAAGAAGAGGAGCAGAAACATAATATAAAAGCTATGGAGAATGATTGATTAAGAGAGAATTTTTTTTTTACTGATAAGTAAAACATGAGGGTATTCATAGACAACAAAAAGAACTAATAGGAAGGGCTCATGGATTAGAATGGAGATAATGATGGAGGCAATCTGTTAAAGGAGACAAGATGGGATAAAGTTAAGGATGCATGTAAGAAGTTGGCCTTGACGGGGAAAAGACCTACCTCTTCATGAAAGACAGGGGTGAAGGAGGAGAGAGATAGTAGGGAACAATATTTGAATGATATGTGATGAGGAAAAGCTCTCAGCAAATGGCCTCAATTTATTGGTAAAGTATGAAGTAAGATCCTCAGCTGAAAGGAGGAGGTCAGGGGGAAGACTGAGAAGGCACAAAAAGTTTTTCAAGAGCTGCTAAATTAGTGATCAAAAGGCCTATCAATCTTATATTTTTTAAAAATGATTTTAAAATTATGAGCAGAAAATAAGATATTTTTCCAAGTTGGCCATCCTCTAGTTTGAGGCTAATCACTTACTCTCATTATGAGTAAGGACAACTCCAGTCATATAAATTGCAGGCATCCCTCCTTTTATTCCTCCTAGTGTAAGAGTAGTAGTTAGATTCTTGACTTTCTCCTCCAGCACTTAATAAATGTTTCTAGTTAAATTGAACTAAATTAAGTTCTTACTATGTGGCAATACTCTATATTCCATCTCTGCTTGGAGGAAACTCACAGTCTAGCAGGGGAGATGACCCATATAAGAAGATAAATACTAAAGAGAAGTATAAATCTATTTGTGCCCCAAAGAAGCTTATGAACATTGATGTATAAGAATGAGGAGACATCAATTAAGAAGAGATTAGGGTGAAGAAAAGCATATTTCATTCCACGAAAGATATCACAACAGCAGTATTGGAAGAAATTTCAAAGGTGATCCAAAAAAACTTATTCCTAAACTAGAACCCCTTCTCTCAGGAAAGAAGGAATAAGAATTATGCACTGTGCTAAGCACTGTAACAAATATTATCTCATTTGATCCTCAAAAGAGCTCTGAGGTAGCTAGTATGATTCTCATTTTACAACTAAGAAAACTGAGGCAGACGTTAAATTAAATGACTTCTCTAGGGACATACCACTAGTATGAGGCTGGATTTGATCTTGTGTCTTCTTGAATCCAGTGTCACCACTCTATTCATTGTGCCACCTTGCTGCCTCAACCTTCACTGAATTCTCTCACTTAGGAGGAATCCAATAATTCTGAAGGCATTTCATTCTCCTTTGAGACAGTTCTTAGTTGTTAAAAAAAAAAAGAAAAAAAGTGTTTGCTTATAGAACTCTAAGAATCAAAACTGCTACAGGGCCAGTTTGGACTGGAATAGTCTCCATTTTCACTAAGGAGTATGCTGATATGATTATCATCAGTCCAGAAGTTGATAATTTAAACCTTATCAGAACACAAAGCAAAATGCTATGGGAGTGCTAAATAGGTATTGTTACATTTCACCTCATATCTATGCTAATTCCTCCAATTTCATGACTACTGGCCAATCAGAACAGGGCTGGGGCTCTTTTCCTTGATGATGGCTATCTTCCTTGATGAAGAAACTTCCTCTCTTTCTTCAAACACCTTAACCTTAATGGATCTAGGATTCCTTTCTTGCCCTATTTTAAATTTAAGATATCTTGATTAGATTCATAATAATCCTCATGTATTAGATATATTCCATGCTTAGACAAGAGCCTATGTTTTACGCCATGGCAAGAAGTTCAAATCTCATTCAAAGAATTTCAATATTTTATCTATTCTGGGGAGATTACTATATAGATATCAACCATTGGATCCTAATCCAATCAAGGCATCACAATATGTTTGGGGTCAATTCATCCTCTATAGGATTTACTTTACTAGCCTAATGATAATATGAAGGTAAATGTCACCTCTTTCTAGATCATTCATTAGCAAAATGGGGTCTGAATTCCATTGGTGGATTCCCTAAGGATCACTTTAAAGAATCACCAGGTGATATGTGAGCTAATTTAAAAAGAACATGATTTTCTGATAGCTTTGTAATTCTCAGTCAGTGGAGGGAGAAAGAGAGAAGAGGGACTACTTTTTAACTTCTAGAAATACACCAATCACAGTTTGAAAAGATCACACAAAGTTACAAAATATTATTGCAGAGATATAAGATTAACTGATCGCCTCTGGTTAAGGAGGAGGTATCAGGCAAGAGAGGGGAAACCTAGAAATCTCAAAGAAATCAACCTATTAAATCATTTGTCCCTCTTCCCACCTGCATGTGCCTTCCTCTTAATTTTTTTAACCTCTTTCCCTTCATGTAAGGTTAAGAAAAAGATTATTGCTCTTGGAAAATATTATTTTCCGATGGGCCAAAGTAGAGCTGGGAATCTGCTCACTTGATATAGCCCCCAAGAATCAAAATTGTCTCGTCGACATCAGGGAAATAATAAACTTGCCTAAAAATATATCTTTATTTCCTTTCATTAGGGAAATATATTTAGTATCCAAGAGCAACAAGTAACTCTTATTGTAGAATATTGTTTACAATAAATTGCCTGAATTTAGGTCTTGGAAGTCAATGAAGAGCAATGATCTTTGTCTTATACTTACCAAAATTGCTATGTGCCTCTAGAAGAAGAATGAATAGATTTTTTAAAATTGAAAAATCAAAAAATGATATTAGAAAGTTCATTTCACAAAAATTCCATGTGGTTTGGGTCCTTATAACAGAAATCCCAGCAACATGATTTTCACTGTTTATAGTAATAAGAAATCAGAGGTGAGATGATTAAGAAACAATCTCTCTCCCCTCTCCTCTTTCTCTCTCTGGCTCCCTTCCTCCTTTCCCTTCCTCTCTCTCTCTCCCTTTCTCCCTCTCTGTCTCTGTCTGTCTGTCTGTCTGTCTGTCTCTCTCTCTCTATCTATCTCTCTCTCTCTCTCTCACACACACACACACACACACAGACACACACACACACGCACACACAAATTATGCCTATAAAGGCCACTTGGTAAGTTAAACCAATAACCTAGCTAATCATACTACTAAATACCTACCCTTAAGGAAAAAAGATGAGTGTTTAGTCTGAACAGGCAAGGCTTGGCCCTGTGGCTCAAATTCACAGATTAATTACTTAGGTCTCCATTTCACATTTCCAACTCAGTCATATGTGTGTTTGATGGATAAACAGATGATAGATAAATGATATATTGATAGATATGCATACTTTGAAAACAAGCTTCCTCTGATTATAGAGACCAGCTCTAGCCTTTACTTTCACCCAAATTTCTATCCAATAGAAAGGAAGAAACTGACTTCCTGATCCTTCCTATTGTCTACATGGCAGAGCAGAGCAGAATTTGGGAAGACCCTTCTGGGCTATGTTCAAGGAATACCACACGTACTCTGTGACCAGACAGTTACCTGTGGGAGAGAGGCGATTGATTCTCTTAGCATGTAAACAGGCTCTGGCCAGATGTTGGTGGAATCTTGATTCCCTTCCCTACCAACAAATTAAAGAACATCTACTCTTTCGGAGGTCAAGAAAGCAACACAGTTAGGAAAAAAAGTCTGAAAACAACTGAAAGTCTAAAGATAGATGGTCCATTCAACCACACACATAACACTTCCTGATACATCTATTTCACAGATTGTTTTGATATTTTTTTGTTGTTTTTTTTCCCCAGCCCAGCTTGGCAATTATATTTCACGATCCATTTTCCTTGCTTTTATTTTCCAAACCAGATTTGATCATTGTGTTTCACTGTGCATCAGCACATAAATAATCCAACTGAACTTCTTATGTGTAAGCTTAACCAATGCTTTCTGATCCAAATAATGCACTGCCTTAGTTGAATTCTGTTCATTCCATGGGGCAGTAAGAGAGACTATAGCATTTTGGCCCAGTCTTACTTCAACACACATAAATGTCACTTCCTCAGAGTATGAGACAAGGGCATCTCCCATTTGATTTCATTTCCTTGAGTCAGAGCACTTGGAATAGAGGATGCAGAGGAAGTCAAAAGGATAGAGGAGATTAAAAGGATGTGCAGTTAATGCACTGGCCCTCACTTTACAATAAACGACAGATCTTTATTACTTCCCTTGGTATTCGCTGTAATAACCTTAAGAGACTCAAGGCTTTTAGGTACTCATGGTGAGCCTGCAATTTATCGTGCTAAGGCTTTTTTTGGCTCTCAGATTATTTCTGAAAGATAAGTGTATTGATCCCTACTTCCAAAAGTGGCTAGAGGAAAATTAGAAAATTCATTTTGCTAGCACAGCATAGATTAATGGTGATACCTGTAGCCAGGCAGAAGCCAGTAGGATAATGCAAAAGACAAGAGACTGTTGAGAATAGAATGGTTATATGACTTCTCAATGACTCCCAGAGGGTTTATGGTGATCAGCTTCCCAGACTGGTGTATCTTAGCCCACATCTGGTGGGAGGAAGTTTACTGAGAGTCTGCATTTTGTATTTATGTAACCTCTATTATATGTTTTAACTAGGTGTTAACTTGATAAAGAACTTCATGGATGGTGAGGATTGTCTTTTTCTCACTTTGATGATCTCTGTTTAAAAAAAAATGCATTCTCAACACATGGGGCCCAGTTTTAAAATATCTTGTGACAAGCCTTTGTTTTTTGTTGTGCCTCTGTGCTGAACACACTTCCCAACATTGTAAAATCTTTCAGCAGAAGAAACTGTGTATTTGGCAAGACAGACCATCACGGTGCTGTGGGCTTTGAAGTCACAGGACATGAATTCAACTTCTGCCTGTGTCACTGACTATCTACATGGCCTTGGACAATTCATATGACCTCTATAAGCCAGAATTTCCTAGATGGCCGCTACAATTTCTTCCCACTCTAAATCTATGATCTTTTGATCTTTCTAACAAATCTGCCACTCATCAGTGGCAAACTACTCCTATGACCTTAAGCTAGAGATGATTATCTTGAGGAAGGCTTAGAAGGGGCATGATTAGCACTTTCAGATATTGGAGGAGCTAATGTAAAGAAACTGTGTCATTTTGTTTGACTTGAGGGGGTAAAACTAGGAGTAAGGAGTGGTAGTGTTGTTCAGTTGTGCCTGATTCTTCATTAGCTCATGGAAAGTAGCACACCAGGCTCTCATATCTTCCATTATCTCTCAAAGTCTGTCCAAGTTCAAGTTCATTGCTTCCATGACACTCTCTAGCCATTCCATCCTTTCCCATTCCCTTCTCCTTTTGCCTTTAATCTTTTCCAGCAAGTCCTGTCTTCTCATTAGGTGGCCAAAGAACTTAAGCTCAGTCAGAGAACTTAAGGTCAATATCTGACCTTCCAGGGACAGTCTGAATTCATTTCTTTAAGTACTTACTGATTTGATCTTTTTTGCTTTCCAAGGGACTCTCAAAAATCTTCTGCAGTATCACAATTCAAAAGCATTGATTCTGCAGGGCTAAGCTTTCCTTTTAGTCCAACTCTCACAGCCATACCATTACTACTAGAAAAATCATAACTTTGACCATATGGACCTATGTTAGCAAGGTGATGTCACTGTTTTTTAGCATACTGTCCAGATTTGCCATAGCTTTCCTTCTAAGGAGCAAGTGTCTTTTAATTTCATGGCTGCAGTCACAGTCTACAGTGATCTTTGAGCCCAAGAATATAAAATCTGACACTGCTTCCATTTCTTCTTCCTCTATATTGTGGTCAAAATTTATAACACCAATGCAAAAACTCCAAGCTAAATAGGTTTATTGAGAGATGACCAAAACTCCCAATAAAGCCAGACCCTGGTCCAGATCAGGACCAGAGACCCGGAGCCTTAGGGGATAACCTTTTTTATGCCAAAAAAGATCTGATGACAGTGACAGAAAATACAATCACCACATTAATGACACAAGTGCTGATTAAGCTAGAAAGTGTAAAAAAAAAATCACTATGGGTGGTAACGTATGTTTATTATTATAGCTGACCTTTCCAAAACCTCTGCAATAAGGAGTTGGGGGATAGTTGTTTTTCTGCTGACAATTATTATGAAATACTAGAAGTCAGCAGTTGGGTGCCTGTCTGACTATCATGTTATACAAAAGAGTATTCCTCCCGCCTTGTCTGTCTATCTTGTTATATGAAAAAAGAGGATGTGGAGGGCTAAGTGGAAACTCTGGAGTTTATAAGGTCAAGATGTAAACAAGATTTGATACCACCAAGAACTGCATTTTTCTTATATGAAGCAAATGATATTGTTTGACTATTAACTCAAAGAACTAATGATTGTGTTATGGAAATAATCATAAAGGCTAATATTATTATAATCATAAAAGGGATAGGGAATTTCACCCTCACAAAAGGATAAAGAAGCATGGAACCTCTCTGTTTCCAGTTTTTAGCTTTAACAGGTCCTTAGATAGAGGGCTATTTCTATCATGTACTTCAAGATCAAATCAGATTTTTTAAATGACTCATCAAAAAAATAAAATAGAGGGACAGCTGGGTGGCTCAATGGATTGAGATCTAGGCCTGAAGAGAGGAGAGCTTGGGTTCGAATTTAGCCTTAGACATTTCCTAGCTGTGTGACTCTGGGCAAGTCACTTAACCTCTATTTCCTCACCTTTACCACTCTTCTGCTTTAGAACCAACCCACAGTATTGATTCTAAGATGGAAGGCAAGGGTTTTTTTTTTAATTGATTAATAAATTACTTAAAATAAGAGAGAATCTGCTACCCTAGCCAAGAACCACCAAAGTCCTCAGGGACAAAATTATTCTGGGATTTTTTCTTTTCTTTAATGACCAATCTTATTCCCTTCATGATCTTATCTGTGAGGCCTGTCATCTCCAACAGGTGATTTTAAAACCCAAATTTAAAAAAAAACCCAGATTCTGAAGGACAAATCAGAGTTTTTATACTTAAATTGACAAATGGTCAAAAGATGTGAACAGACACTCTTTGGATAAAGAAATCAAAGCTATACATAATTACATGAAAAATGCTCCAAATTATTATTGATTAAAAAATCAATAATAATTTGGAGCATTTTTCATTTGTCAATTGGGATGTGGCTCATTATTATTTATTTGACAAATTTCTCTATATATTTTAGATATGAGACCTCTGTCTGAGAAACTTTCTTAATACCTATTCTTTATCTCCCTCCAACTTGCAATAGACTTATCTTGAGTTATTGCCTATCCTTCTGGTTCAAGTAACTTACATCATTCTTAAGGAGTGAAGCTAGGATGATTAGTCTCAGGATCCTAGGGATAATTAGGGGTGAAGAAATATAGACTGTAGAACATATAGGTAGGAACCCCTTTCCCTTCTTTAAAACTAGAGTTCATTGAATTAAACCCTGTTTATAAAACCTATTGTCAGTCTACTCACTTGTTAGTCTCACAGACTCCCTGGCTAGGTAGATCAGTGTGACAGTTAAGGCCCAACAGTCACTTCTGTCAACTGCCATTCCCCAAACTGCCAAACCCAATTTCCCTAACTTGTTTGGTCCCAGTCTATTGACCATTCCTGTCTCCTATTCACCCTTCTAAACCCAGATAAAATATATAAGTTAACCCCAGGTTTTACCATAAGATCATCAATTAAGGAATGACTGAATAAGTTATGGTATGTGATTGTAATGGAATACTTTTTTACCAAAAGAAATGGCAAACAAAATGATCACAAAAAAACTTATATGAAGTGAGGCAAAATGAGATGCGCAGAACCAGGAGAATGTTGTACACAATAACAACAATATTATGTGAAGATCAAATGTGAATGATTTAACTATTATCAACAAGGCAAGAATCCAGGACAACTCCAATGTCCAGATCTCTTTATCATCTCTGATAATCTGATAAGGACAGTTTAGTTGATAAGGAAATAAGGATGGAACAAGGGAGTTATCTTTTACCTCATGCTTCCAGCTCTGTCTCCAGGAGCATGGAGTTTATTATATATATATTTCAAGACTCATTTCACACAAAAGAACCCCCCCCCCAAAACTTTGCAGATGCACAGAAGCCACAAATTATGTCATATCAAAACACAAAACATTGGCTTCAGAATAGACCAAGGCCAAGGCTGAATTTTGACTAGGTTCTTATCAGAAAGCCAAGTTGGGGAACATTCCTCCCAGGGTCGAATTGCCCCCACTAAGGTTTTGGCCTTGGCTATACCAGGCAGCTGCATACCCCATCAAAGGGGAAGTGTTAACCCTTTAAATTCAGGTTTGCTAGGAACTTAAAGCTTTTCAATAAGGCCACAATATTTTTCAACAAGATATCACAAGGATCACAAAAGGGGCCAAAAGAGGAGTCTCAGATTTTTATCTATTCTCTTATTGGCTTCCCACA